>NW_009927643.1:138126-145647 GCF_000696875.1 Nestor notabilis | reverse complement strand
ACCTCGCCATTCTAACTCTCTTTCTCTCTTTTCTTCCAGGTGAAGTATCAGATGTTTAATAAAGCATGAGCTCATCTTGCAATCGTAGTATACTTCAGTTAAATTTCTCCTTCACCTAGGAGAGAAATCCATACAATTCTTTACAATTATGGTTGCTTTTTATGGAAGAATTTGTTTTCAGGAAGCTGAGCATCAAAAGTACTCAAATCATTATGTATGAAATAATTTATAACATCATAGCTTTTATAATGATTGAAATGTTACACTAAGATTCAGAAAGACCTGTGTACAAAATTCCAGTGATTTATAGGCAGATATCCATGCAACATGAAACCCCTGAGGCCTGTGAAGTTGTGAATGGCAACCAGTCCATGTTCTTCACATCACCTGATTTCCTCACAGCTGCCAGGTAAAGAGCAAAAGAGCTTTTTTGACATGATATAACAATTTTTCTGCCAATTGTTTGGAGTTTTTTTATATTTTAGTCAGGGATATTCATTTTGATTTTTCTGACCTCAAACTCCTTGGTCCTATCATATTTCTCGTTAGCAATATGATACAGAGTGAATCCACCAGTTTCTGTTATGGTCCTCTGCATGAGAGCTATATGGAAAAGATTTGTCTTCTTTTCAAAAAATGTAATTCCTATATTAAATGAAGACCCCAAAATTTCTTAGGAACTGCACTTTTCATGCTAAAAATACAGCCTGCAAAGAAATCCTCCCAGTTTACCGGACATTGTCTACTAACTGTATTAATCACTATTTAAATTGAAGCCCTTAGGCAATATATGATATGAATTTCTTCTCACCTCTGTAATTTTTTTAATCAACATAACACCACTGACAACAATGAAATAACTTAGTTAAAATAAGAGGAGAATGAGGTCTATCTGTTCTTATATTGGTTTGATAGAACACATTATTCATCCACTAATAACCTGATTAAGAGTTTGAAAATCCTGAGGTTTATTATGAATTCAGCCCTGTTGACTGAATGCTGTTTAAAAGGTATAGCTTTATTTTTTTCAATTGCATATTATGAAATTAATACACTTCCTTATCTAAGTATGATGAACACTTATTCTCTTGCCAAGCTAATTCCAACTTCTGATACACGTTCAAGCAAAACATTCTGAAACTCTGCCAAAATCCTGAATTGCAGAGAATGAAACTTTATGCTTAAAGAATTCCATTAACTTTTGTCTGGCTTGCTTTTTTTCCCATTTGTTTTCAACACCCACTAATAGCAAAAATTACAAAACAAACCAGGAAAGACTATTCTCTGAATATATTGGACCTGATTTAGAGCTAAATCACTCTAAAGTTTCCAAAATTCCTGAAATTTCCCCAGAAATCTACAGAATCCCCAGCGTTTCTACAGAAAAGCTAGGTATAGAGAATCCTTAATCAGATTTATGCCTAATTTCAACTGCCTTTGAGAAAGCAGTTTTGTAAAATAATTAAGAACAAAAGAGAGATTTCAACAATTAGGTGAAGCACTTTACACATCATGAAGCAATCTGCAGACCTATTTATGTATTATAAGTCACGTCTGTCCATCACAAGAGGGAAATATTCACCAAGTATGACGTCTGTTCTCACTTTTACAACACACACAGCTAAGCTGACAGGGCAGTGACCTATAGTTAGTTTGTTTTTTCATTTCTTACTTGAAGACTGCAATTAAAAGGATGGCAAGGATTCACTATGTGAAGACAGTGATTTTTGGATGAGTAGTTTGGGATTGGGATTTAGAAAGGGTAAGAAAAGTGAAGCAAAGAGAAAGAGGGAGAACAAGGGAAGGGCAGGGCAGAGCAGGGCAGGGCAGAGCAGGGCAGGGAAGAGCAGGGCAGGGAAGAGAAGGGCAGGGAAGGGAAGGGCAGGGAAGGGAAGAGAAGGGAAGAGGACTAACTGAAATTGCAAACTGTTTTCTTATATAACTTGTTACCCAAGGGCATTGCTGTAACACTCTACCACGATACTATGGAGTAACCTGTAGAGCTTCTTCTGCCTTCAAGTCAAAGGACTCCATAGTTTAGCACAAGCCACAGATGTTCACAGTTTAAGTCAAGCTATTCACAAGCTGAGAATTCCTAAAAAAAAAATTTAGGAGTTCTATTTGCATGTGTCAGTAGAAGACATTGATTAGTAAATCCCTGTACAAATCCTACCCATGCAGTAGATTAGGGGCAAGTTTCACAGTGCGTATCTCCTACATTATTGTGGAAACCAAGTGGATAATAAATCAAAAAGGTTTGTCTTCAATCTTGAGTTGGTAATCTACTACAGAAAGTAAATCCCAGCACTCTGTTTTGAAAATGCTTGAGATAAACACATTTCTGAGTAAGAATTGTTTCTCTCATGAAAGAAATCTAATGGATATATCCTCCACTAAAGTACACTGTTTTAAGCTACATCATTGGATAGTCAACGCCTGTACTGGTCATGACAGCACCAAAGGTAGGGGGGGAAAGCAATAAATCGTGTGTGTGTGTAATTACATGGTACCATATAAGTCCACCCTTCCTAACAGCTAATGACAGTCACCTCACTTATGATTCTTGAACAACCTAGAACTGAGAAAAGTTTCAGAAAAACTCAGGACACATCTATGTTTCACAGTGAACCAAGGTGAGCTCTTTGTCTGACCCATGTCTTGACCCACTTATGTATTAGAATTTCAGTGGTATCAGTGGCATAAGACTGCTCTGGACTGCAACAAAGCCCCTCTGTGTGGTGCCACCTGTTATATACTTACCCACGAAAGCAGTGGGCCACATCAACAAAGAAAGTCTAGGGACTCCAGCAGAAACTTAGTCATCTTTTTGGCTATGGCAACAATGAGCCTGATCACCTGGCATGCCCAAAACCCAGCCACACTAACACATCAGAATGATGAGCCATATGGGTTAAAAAACTGTCTAGATACTAATAAGAATCCCAAATGTATATGTATGTATATACTCCTGTTATGAACTAGAATCTTCAGGAACATATCTCCTTCTGCGCAAAGAAACCCCAATGGAAACTAGCCTTCAGAGTCTGGTGCCTTATGTTAAAGAAAAATAAACACACCTCTCATTTAACCAACCCACATTTTTAGATTACATTCTCTTCCATCACCCTTTCTAAAAGAGACCTCCTACCATGATACTCACAGTTCATACCCAGAAGTACCTAAACACTCCAATTTCTGGATACCTTCACTGTTTTATTTTTTCCTGTTTCCTGCTGTTTGCAGATGGTATTCTGTGCTGACACTGTGAAGTTTGCACAGCTAGACCTATACAACAATTACATGTATACAAGAGCCCAAGATTAGAAAGAACAAGTTTAGCAGTGTTTGCATGTGAAGTGTACAAAACTATCTCTAAAAGATGAGAATATATAAGTTCTTATTGACATAAGCTTGATAGATTTCTACCACTATATCTCGTACAACTGAAAATGACCAGGCTTTCAGCTCTTGAATGCATTTGAATTGAAACAATACTAAGATCTCCTGATCCATTGATAACAGGGTGCATCTGCCTGATAATTTGACTGTACAAGTGCCATGCAGTGAAAGGTTTTGCTTCCATTGATGCAAGAAAGGAGCCACATAGGCAGACCTGGATGGTGCAGGACTTTGCAGGAAGAATGAGGCTGATTTATTGTATGCCAGTAGTAAATAAGGAATGATCAACCATGCTGGGATGTCACTAATCTACAGTTAATTTCAGACAAGTTTGCAATGTCAGATAAAACTAAGGACGTGTGAAACTCATGTAACAGAACTAGTGTATGGCTTTATGAAACCCATATAATTTTACAATAGCAAGTTTCGTTCTTCAACATTTGCCTGTGGATTATAAACAACAAGAAAAAAAACAAAAGTCATAAATAAAACTCTTAACGTGTTTTCACAGGGTTGATGACTCTTCCCAGCATAAAGAGCAGATTCAAGGTTATTCTCAAAAGAGGAAAACAGAAAATTATGTGCAAAATAGATTTTAATCATTCAAATTCAATTATTTTCATACAACCTTAAAAAGCAGTTTGACATACCATATATGGCTTTTCCCACTCTTGTTTAACATACAGTTATAATAGTCAGATTTTCTAGAGGAATAGCAACACAAGATTTTTATTTGACCAGTCTACTCTGTCACTGCAGTAAAACCTTAACTGGAAAAAATAGTAATTTCCATATTTTGCTAAGGTGATATTTACTGGATCCATTTTTGCTGAAAACATTTGACATGGTTAAAACCCATTTCATCTTGCAACATAATCTCTAATGGAAACCTTCAAGTGCTAGTAACAAATCTCAGTGCATTTTCTTTTGCTGTCTTAACCTTCTTTTCTTCCCCAAGTACTCTGATCCTTGGAACACATTTTCCAGCATTAAGTTTTGCCATACATAACATTTTGACAAATTTTTCAGAAGGCTGGAGCACCTATCCTGTGAAGACAGAGAGTTGAGCTTGTTCAGCCTGAAGAAGAGAAGGCCCAGGGGAGACGTTGGAGCAGTCTTCTTGTACCTAAAAGGGGTCTACAAGAAATCTGGAGAAGAACTTTTTACAAGGGCTTGTAGTGACAGGACAAGGGGTAATGGCTTTAAACTGAAAGAGGGAGGATTTATATTAGACATTAGGAAGAAATTATTCATTATGAAGGTGGTGAGACACTGGTGCAGGTTATCTGTGGCTGCCCCATCCCCAGAAGTGCTCAAGGGCAGGTTGGACAGGGCTTTGAGGAACCTGGTCTAGTGGAAAGTGTCCCTGCCCACTGCAGGGGGTTGAAACTACATGAGCTTTAAGGTCCCTTCCAACCCTAACCATTCTATGATTCTGCAATTCTATGAAATTGCTAGTCATTACAACCCTATGGTTTTAGAATAGCCTTGAAGTTGCCCTGTATTAGTAGTATCAAGCCCCTGGCCAAGATCAGGAATGAATTTAACATCTACTTTTATCTATCTTTATTCCTTATATTTAATCTGGGTTTGAAGGTGGAGGACTACCACTCTGGAAAATGCACTTCTGCAGGACTTTAGCACAATCTTAGATCTCCAAGCTTATGACAGTACGACTCTAAATAACTGCCTACAGAAAGATGGACAAAAGCACATTTTACAGTGACTAGTAAAGACAAGGCTTATGTATTTTGCAAAAGCTTTTCATTTTTAATGAGCTATTCACTTTCTGTACTCATTTTATTTAATAGCTTAGCCTCCTAACTCTCTCTTCACTCTGGTAGTGAATTATTTTCCAGAAATAATAGAGAATTTTAAGCATCATCATGTTGCTGGTATTGTTACTTGAAAATGTGGGTCGCAATCACCTCATCACCCCATCCTGGTTTTCTCATTAGTGGCACTCTGTATGGAAAACCTCTAAAGATCATTACTACTGTAGTCTAAAGCCAATGTGCCAGCATAATGAAAAACAATTCAGCAGTTCCCTATGCTCTGTTAGTTGTGTTTGTCATAAATGAGTTGTGGAGATTTGGAGTGAATGATCCATATCATATTGAACCGTCCTTTTTATCGCTGACAATTGAAGGTGACTGAAAAGCTGGGTCAGTGTCAGACTGTATCTAATTGGAAACCTTTCCTCATTAACGTTCAGTGTTGACTTGTATTAGCTGATGAAATTAGGACCACAGTGGAATGGATTTTATTACACAGAATGACTGGTTGAGCTCTCTTCCATTTCAATGTTTTTTTAACCCCACGCTTGGCTGCTGAGAAAGGAGTCCAGAAGCAAGGAAGTTGGGAGTGTTACAGGATTAAGAGGAAATTGAGTAAAAATGTCAATGCCGCTCAGGAAATTGAAACCATGTGCATACTTATGCCACATTTACTTCAACAAATCTTTTGTGAAAATACTTCCTTACAGATCATCTGGGGTTATTTTGTGGGTTTGAATCAGAAGTACAGGACGAATGTTTCCCAGGTAAAAGGGAAATGACAAATTTGAGGGAGGTGGTGGTGGGAAGTCTTGTTTTCTGAAAAGCAGAAATAAGGAAATACTTTTTTTAAGGTTTAGATAGTCATATTTGCAATAAGAGAAATATAACAGTACCCCCAACTCTGGATAACCCATTTCCTTTTTTATCAGCTGTTGCAAAAACCTGTTAATTGAAGGATACTAAGACAAAACCATTATAATAAAAATGTTAAATATAACTGCATAAGCCTACAGAAAATACGCGAGAGTCATGCTCTAAAGATAGATAACACACGATGTACTAAATTTTTCACAGTCATTTTATGAATTAAAAAAGCAGTAATATTTACAAGCTCATTTTAGGAGTAAATTATTGCAGCTAAATTGATCATAGGAAAGTCTGATATAGGATCATGATGCCTATAGACTGTCAAATTGAGGTAAATTCATTCGTTACAGAAGAATGGAGTGGGAAGGGATGCTGTCACAAAAACTCTGTTAAATGATCTTGTTCTCAAACTCTCAACACATCTTAAATAGTCTTTATATATACATATATAATTCCAGCAACAATTCATTAAAATTGAATACATAAGAGATAGCCTGCTTTCAGCTCCTTGTAGCATATCTGCAAAGCTAGTAATTCACTGCTAATTATGGACAGAACAGCAGAATATACTGGAACTGACATTTTTAAGATGTGATCTAAAAAGAGTAAGAGCTTTCTTCTCAAGACACTTGTATGAATCTCTCAGAGGTTTTCCATCAAACTCATGATTCAGGACTCTCTGCATCAGAAATCTTTCAATATCAAAACCCTGTAAGTAGACACAGAATTTCACTTACTTCTGTAGCTCAAAGATATACCAAAACCACCATGCAGATCCTTAAGTCTGTGATCTCAGAAATTCTGCTTCTGAACGGTTCCACGAACTGCTTTCAACTCTCAAAAAGTGCTCAGTCTCATTCAGACAGGAGTCTGAGCTGTTTTGTCAATGTCTTCTCTTTTTGTTATTAGTCAGAGATTGACCCATCCTCACCAGGTCTTGTAGCTATGCTAATTTGTAATCATAAACAACACATTGTAATCATAATTGCTGTATTATAAGAAGATATAAAAAATGACATAATAAATTGAGAAAGAGTGAAATAAGTTGATAATAGAGTAATATCAAATGGTCTTTTAGTAACACCTTAGATTATCTTGGTATGTTGTTGAAATGTTATCATGGTTGCATTTTCCTAATGTTTATTTATTTTTAAATGAAGCTAATAAGTTTTGGCATATCTTTTAGTACAGTTACATGTTCACATTTTATAAATACAGTTTAGGATTTTAGAAAGAAGAAAAACTTTCATCGATGCTACAAGAGAAAAAATAATAAGCATGTTTCATCTGTCTCAGATAAGAAGAAAACCCAGAAACTTTGCCAGTATTATGAGAAACTCATATTATAAACCAAAAAATTTATCTATCTCATGCATTGGAATGACAGTCTGATAGGTTGTGCCTACCTTCTAGTAGACAGAATCATTTCCTCTTGTTTTCAATCAAATATATTTTGATTTACATAACATAGTTGCTT
>NW_009927643.1:134951-138095 GCF_000696875.1 Nestor notabilis | reverse complement strand
TTCCCTACTCAAGCATCATGAGACTAGACTTGATATTAGCTGCTACTTTGCTTCTAATTCTGATGCTTCTGGGCATGAATGGTTTGTTAGATTTATATTTAGATGTCATAAAATTTTCCTTTGATGTTATAAGAAAGCTTTGTCCCAGCTTATAGAAGACTTCTTTGGCCCAGCATAAAAAGACTGAATAAATAACCATACAACTTTCATCTATCCCCCCACAGCCAACATCTGGAGTGATGAGTATTTTGCAATATCAAGATAGTGTTGGAAATTAACCTTGTTACAAAAAATATTTTAAATCATTCAACTTCCACAAGATATTTAAAAAACTATGGAGACAATTAAATTCTGATAGAAGGCGGGGGGGGGGGGGGATGAGGAAAAGAAAATAAAAATAAAAACAAATGTAATATGAATGTGTGATGGAAAGATTTGAGATTTCCACAACTAGGTGAAAATAAACAACTGGCAAAAAAGTAGGAAAGATAATTCTATGCTTACAAACTAGGATGACATCCAAAGCAGAAAGACTGGCATTACTAGGAACACCAATGTTTAATTAAATTATTTAAAAGTATTGCTTTGCAAAACACAGGTACAGACAAATCTGTTTTGATTCTCTCTACCTTTCAAACAATTCCAGCCTTCATTTCCATACGACTCTATTTGATGTTTACACACATGGGGTCAATATGCTTAGCTTGCTCAAATCCATTAATAATTTCTCCCTGTTTTACCTCCACTGTACTTATGAACCCTAATTACTAAGAAAACATCAGAGAGAAACACAATGACATCCAAACATGGACAGTTAGTGATTAAACTTACATGTGTTTCTTCCCAAACTGTCTTTCAACGACCTTCCTTCTGAGATTTCCAGCACTGTTTAAGAAGAGCTGCAGACATTTCATTGGCACTAGACTTGAAATTCATAATGTGCACATTATTTGGCCACATAATAAAATAGCAACATCCATCTAACAAATGAAAAAATTTTAATGGGTACACTCTTAATTGTGATAATTTGGAAGAGAAAGACATCAGCTGAAATTGAAGCGAGAAGGTCATTGAATGACATTTGTGACTTTGGTGTCCCTTTTCAACTTACTACAGGTAATTGGAATAAAATATCTTAAAGGCCTTTTCCAACTCAAATGATTCTATGATTCTAACTCACATCCACAGTTCCTGTTTTGCTGGAAGTTTATGGCAGATTTTATTTTTTCTGGTATGTAGGCAAAAGCAAGGCCATGGTTACTGGATCCTTTGGTTGTGATTAGGCTTTTTTTATTGGAATGACAGTTACTGATATTTTACACTTAGTAGTAAAGCATCCCTCAGTCACTTAAGGACAGGGAGAAGGAGACACACACCAAAGCCCCTGCCGATGGATGTTTGCACTTGACCAAGTTGGAAGACAGAAAGGACATGGAGAAAGGACAGAAACTAAAATAACTCTTCCAATCTCACAGTACCTGTGAGTCACAAAAACACCTCACATGCAGCTTTACCAAGCTGTTACAGATTCCAGTAAAGTTCACAATAAAAAAGTGTATTAAACCAATTTATTGCTGTTTTCAACAGAGGCTATACCATTCATGAGCTTCTATTCATTTCTCCATGGAGCTACTTTCTTCCTTTTCTCAGAAACAAATATAGTGCATTCTTTTCAAGAACCAGTTGTTGCCCAGGGACTGCTAGCACTCAAGCTGCTGTGCTCTTCTTCCCCTCTGCAAGAGACCATAAATTGCAGGACAGGAAATAACAAAACTGCATGTAATAAATATAACACACCAACACATCTTTGCCATGCATGTAGATGTCACAGACAAAAGACATAAATGCCAGGGTGGTAGTACATTAACCACCCGCTTGACTCATTAAGCTACTTGCACATCAGGCATGTTCAGTAGGCCAGACTTTATGAAAATTGAAACACATGCATCTATTACCAGAAATTTCTTTCTATCAAACCTATTGTCACTCTCTTTTAATAAATAACTTTGATTAAAGTCTAAGCACAAATCCTAGAATCTGACCAGCTGTTTCCTGCATAAGAAACAAGGTGAATGAATATTCTGTCTCAGCAAAGATAACTTTGTAAGACAATAGTCCATTATTACAAGTACATATGCATGACCCTAAAACCAAGCTGTCTGCAAGAAAAATCATCCCTTTGGCACCCAGGAACACCAAAGAATAGGCTGTTCAAAGTTTAATAGTGGACAATAGATATGAGATCAAAACATTACAGTATTATTGTGACTGGGAAACTATTTGCTCAACAGAATTAAATTATCATTTAAACACCACAGAAAGCACTCTGAGTTTCAACTTCAAGGGTACATTGTTAACAATATGCGTAACATACTAAGAATAATGTACCATTTTATCTCGTTCTTCATGTGACCCAGTTACCTGGAGCATCTTAGTGACTAGTCTGTCCTGGTTGGATGTGGTTACAGTGTCTGACATTTAACTTCGGAAAAAATATTACAGTAATAATGTTCCTGTGTTGGAAATTAATAAAAGAAATGCTTTTTTTTTTCTTCATCTTCTTCTTTTTTTTAGTGGAAATTTTATTGGCTAACCATATGCTTTTGCAATGATATTGCAATGGTGTCTGGCTTTATGGTATTTTACTCAGAAAGACATATTATGCCCTCATCTAATTGTCTTAATTTTGAAGGAACCAGGACTCTATCTCTATGGCCCTTTCATGGCAACATAAAGATGCAGCTGTTATTAATCTAAGAAATGGTGACATTATTGAAAGAAGAGAGATCTGCATGTAGCATTTTTCCTGACCTCTTTCCAAGACAGTCAAGTCCAGATTTTAATGAAATGAAATCTCTTTCTAGGGAATCCAAATAAGGCTGCCTCTGGAGCACTGTTCTGGGGAAATTATTTCAGCTGGCCTCTGAGAAGATTTACACCTAGGTCTCTAGTGTCAAAGGCAGACTGCATTCACTACCTGGAGACCTTCTTATCACTTCTTATCCTACAGCCAGGAGCTGCCTCTGAAATTGCTTCAAGTAAAAAATGTTTTAGAGATGGAAAAAGATATAAACAAATTAAATAAGAGTCCAAGATCACTATGACTTTCCTATCTATAAAAATGTTAGCCTACCTAGGAATTTC
>NW_009927643.1:126433-134920 GCF_000696875.1 Nestor notabilis | reverse complement strand
AAGAGATTAAAGTTGTTATTCACTCAAAAAAGACCAAAGAATGCAGTAAGTTATTTTCTTCATATTAATCTTAATGATTAGTGCATGTATTGTAACAGTTCTTGTACTAGACATTACCTTTAGCCAGAAAAGTGTCTTTCTTGTAGTAAACTGAGATAGCAATTAGAAATTATCTTCTGATATAGTTTTCTCTATGAATTTGGGCATTTTTCTTCAAACTATTAACTCCATTGATAAGAGAATAAATTTCAGTAAATAATTTGGTTATTGCTTAAAATCATTCAGTACAAAAATCAAAATCAAGTAATTTTCTTAAATATTCAACCAGAAGAACTATTAAAATTGGGGTTGAAAGAAGTTTTGTGTAAATAAACTATTATCCTTTCACCCAGATAAAGAAAGAGGTCTTTAGCAGATCTTAGCAAACGGTAATATTATGCCTAAATTGAATGTTTTGATGTATATCCCAATCTACTTGATATTAAGAACTACAACATCACACAGCTGTGCAAACATCTATTTGGTTAGCCAATCTTTAAAATCACACATTTTAACAGTCTAATTGAAGTTGAAAACAAAAAAAAATAAATTGGGTAATCAGACTTCTGAATACAGTAATTTAAAAGGAAACTACCAAACCTCCTGATCTCTGTTAGACAGAATCACCTGTTGTCCTGCAGTACTGTAAACAGTCTGAATTCCTCACCAGAGAATACAAGCAGAAAGGTCAACAATTATGCAAAATAAATAATGGGTTTAGAACAATCACCATATCCAGCTGTTGCAAAGTAAGCAGACTCTGCCTGCCAGGTGCAGGCCTCTTTTCTCTGTGGGAATGACCAGAACCTTGCAGAAAACAATATTGCTAGATACTCAGGGAAAATACTTACTGGTATGTTTGAAAACCTAGGGGCCCTAAATGTAGATAATGGAAAACATGGTTATTTATTTTGGCAGATCTATTTTATTAACAAAGAAATTGTTTTTATAAAACATATTTGTATGAATACTACAAAAATTATAATCTAAAAATAATTCTTGAAAATTTTCAGGGTTTCTTTTTGCTGGATGAATCACAATCTGCACTCATTTAACTCTATTCAAACACACCAGTTTCAGTTTCTTGTCACTGTTTGCAAGAAATTGGTTATATAGTTATAGATACACAGAGAGAGAGAATAAAACTCAAACTACTCTCACATTAGAAATCCTTTTAAACTCTTTGAAGGTGCAAAACCAGTTTTTTGTGACACGTGTGTTCAATTTCTTTGTATTTTGAACGCCCACTTTAACAAAGAGGTCTTCATACTGCATACGCTGCTTTTAAAATTTGCTAGGAAGATTCATCAAATACCTTTGAATAACAGTATATTCAAAGGAAGAGTGATCCAATTAGAAATTCATGTAAGCAGAAGGTTTCATTAAGGTTACTGGTTAAATCATTTCCTCTATAATCTCCATACACCAATAGAGTGAACCCTAAAATCTAGACCTACTCTCCCACCTACAAACGCCTCCCTTAATAATTCTTCCCATCCTTATTTGATTTTTTTTAATCTTTACATACTCAGAAAAATGAGGAACCATGGGCAAGGCCCATGCACATGGAGTTCTGCCAGTGCTTCTCTTTTCTAATTTGAAATATCCTTCCCGCTATTTAAGTCTCTGGTAAGCCTTAACAGTTCAGCAACCCTTTAAGAAGCAGTTCTAGTGAAATAGGAAATGAGTCCTTAAATACAGTTAAAAGCAGTGTAGAAACTCACTAGCTATATTATTATTTGTACTATTATAGATATCAAGAACCTAAAGGTGGTAGCTATAAAAGAATGAAACATCCCAAGACCCTTGAATCAGAAACACTACTTGAACTGTATAGTTCAAGATGCACAGAAATAACAACAGGAGGTTTGAAAGGGGTGCTTTTCTCTTTCTGAAGCTGTCAAGCATTATTGGAAATGGGAGGTAAAGCTAGAGCAGAGCTGGGGAATGATTAGAAAATGTTTTCTTGATGTGTCAAGGTCTCCTCTCTCTCTGGTTGCAGGGTGAGCAGTGAATGAAAGATCTATAGAAAGCCAGACCCGTGTATCCAGTGTGCCTGAAAACTTTCTTTGGAATTACAAAAAAAAAAAGAGAGGAAGCAGCAAGTTTAGGAATAGATCTAGGGTCTGTCCTTGTCGTGGTTTAAGCCCAGCCCGTAACTCGGAATCACACAGCTGCTCGTTCACTCCCCCCACTTCTTCCTTCCCCTGCTCCTGGAGGGGGAATGTAACTCCCACGGATTAAGGTAAGAGCAGTCCAGTAACTAAGGTATAATATAAAACCACTACTACTACCACAAGTAATAATAATGATAAGGGAAATAACAAGGGGAGAGGATACAATTGCTCACCACCCACCCACCGATACCCAGCCCGACCCGAGCAGCGATCTGGGCCTTCCGGGTAACTCCCCCCAGTTTATATACTGGGCATGACGTGCTGTGGTATGGAATAGCCCTTTGGCCAGTTTGGGTCAGGTGTCCTGTCTCTGCTTCCTCCCGGCTTCCCCTCCTCCCTGGCAGAGCCTGAGACTGAGAAAGTCCTTGGTCAGAGTAAACATCACTGAGCAACAACTAAAACCATCAGTGTTATCAGCGTTGTTCCCAGGCTGAAAGTCAAACCCACAGCCCTGCACCAGCTACTAAGAAAGAGAAAAAGTGACTGCTGTAGCTGAACCCAGGAAAGTGTTGGATTACCATCTAGATGCAAAGATAAGTAAAAACTATATCTAAGCAGAAAGTTGTGAGTACAACATTTAGGCACTGAGAAGTCAGTGTTACTTGTTTTGGTTGCCAGCAAAAGCAAATTTCTGCTACTGCTTGAACCTGTAGTGTAAGCAAGCACTGGTAATGTACCAACGTACTAATATACCATCAGATGGTCTGCTCTAGCAGCCTAGGATAGTGAGACCCAGTAAAACAGGGAATTACTGCAGTAGATTTAGAGAGGGGTGCTGAGGGACTGTAACAAGGACCTCACATGGTTTCTTTTGTTGTTAAGTATCTCTGTATTAATCTGCAGCAGTTGTTTGTGGACAAACTCACCGTCAGCATCACTGAAAGTAGTGGTTTGTAGGATTTCTATGAACAAAGAGGAACAGGCACAGCATTTTCCTGAGATGAAAGACTAATCAAGGATAACCCTGGCTTCTTCCCCTTCAGAGTCAAAGAACAATAGAACATAATGGGGAAAAAAAATGCTTTCAGATGGTATTTTGGCTGTGTGACTTTCCTCTGGCTTCAGGATGATGAGAGCAAGCGTAAATACAGCCAGGTCTATTTTTAACCTAGCCAGAAAATAAAGGTCTCAGAGCTAAAATGTCACAGTGCTTCTTATTTTCAATTTTCAGGCTGTAGTTAAAAGCTGAGGCTGACATTTTATCTTGAACTCTCATAGTTGAAAAAAAATCAAAACAAAAAACAAAAACCAAACCAACAACAAAGGAAAAACACAAAGGTGTGAGGAATTAAGGATAAAATATCCCTCAGACTTGCCTCCACAGTTCCTGGACTTTGGTTGCTCACAGCAGTTACCGGGCCTTGTGCCACTAAGGCCGTTGGAGTATGCATTGCCTATGCTTTCTGCAGCCAGCATCTTCCGCAGTGCTGATTGGGTAAGGAGCACTGTGGGTTCCTGGCCTTCGACCGCATGCACATATGCTTCTAGCTGCTTTGTCAGCTTCTTCTACTATCAAAGTTAAATTTTCCTCCCATCAGAAAGCACTAACATTCCCCTCAAGTGTCCCTCAGTTATATACTGGGTGTTTCATTAAATTAAATTAACTACACCTTAGAGATGGTGATCATAATAATTTTCCCCATCAGTTTTAGAGTGTTGCATACAGTGAAGATCCTGATTAGACAGTAATTTGCCTCCCTGAAATAAACAAATACATTATAAGATTTCCTAAATGTTTGACTTTTTCCCATAGAGAACAATACTGGGGACAGGGGAGGTTTATAAAACATACAGTTTTGATCTGTATAGGTATTACTTGCCTTTTTCATCATCAGTAAGTTGAATCTTTCTCCAGTCTTTTAAAGTTCTATCACTTTCTGGTAATGTGAGTGAAGGAGACAGTTAAATCATGAATTCAAGCCTCCGGAGCAAGCACAGTGGTAAGTGCCACATTCACGCTGATAATCCAGGAAGTAAGTACAAGCAATTTAGAAAGGGTCAAAGGCATTATTCCTTAATGCTAACAGCCTTCACTCTGAGATGGGGATGAGGTATTGTGACAACTATTCCTATTGCTGACTTACACATTCTTAGGATATAGATTTCAAACAGACCAAGAGATTGCAACAGTACAGATTTATTATTATTATTTATTATTACTAATAGTATAGATTTATTATTATTTATTATTATATTTACTTATAATTTATGCAAATTATTTGCCCTTATATATTTTCCCACATTTGTTATTTGTGGCACTGTAACAGACACAAAAGTCTTTGTATGCTTGTCACTGGCTAGACTTTTCATGTAGTTGCTTTGACTTCCCATTCTCTTGTACAAGGCACCCTTCTGTCCATTAGACACTATTTAGACCCAGTTGGTGTTACAGGTTGTACAGAAAATCAGGTCCTTACGTTAGCAGCAAAAGTTTTCTGTAAAATCATTTCCAATACAACTTTTCTTTTTCTGAAAAGTTTCTCACTTAATATACAAGCATTTTAGCTTAGATAGGATGAGAACAAAAGAAGAAAAAGAAGAGGGAAGCTATGAAAGTTCTGATAAACCAAAATGTAAGTGGATGTAAGAGGATAAACAGACAGATACTGTGTGCCAGGATATTTGCTTGTCACTGAACATGGGCTCTTGACAATAACAATTAGCGGTCTGTTAACCATATTGTATGTTCCATTTCCTGCCATTTCCTCCCTGCCTAAGTGGAACACACCACATGCAATTTTTCTGTTATTCTTCCTCATTCTTTTCTTTGATTTTTCCCTCCCCACCCCAAGGCAGGTTTCCACATCAGGACAGCATGTAAATCTGACTACATAACCTTAGAGCAACACTCAGCACAGAAATGACTGTAGTAAAAGTGATGCATACCACACGGCAGTCTTCTATCATTTGTTTGCCATTGTGCTTTGGTACGGAATAAAGGAGGATAAAAAGAAGAAAAGGAAAAGTGCTGTCAAGGTCACTAACATTTCTCTGGTTCAGGATTTCCCCAGGTGAAATTATTTTAATTTACAAATTTGCAGAGATAAAAGAGGCCCTGCTGTGAAAACCACAATATTCACTGTAGCATGTGGTGCTGATGAGCTCCACCAGATAATAAAATAAACTGAAATCTCACATTTCTAAGACCTTTCATTAGTGGGGGGAGAAAATCATGTGAAGAGTTATAATGTAGTTAATAGTATTGCAGGGCTGATCTCACTAATTTTACAATTCTATTAACATGTATAGGTTATCATACTAATTAGCTTCATCTGGAATATTAGTCATCTTAATAGGGGGCTTTCATGTTTCCTTTTACATCAGTTCTAAAGCTTGCAGTTTGACAGTTTCATACTGCAATAAAACTCAAATCTCACAAAACAGATCAAAACTGGATAATTGGATTTTAAACAAACCACTCTGCTGCAGGCATACCACCAAAGGGAAAATAGCACAAGAGAACTACCCAGTAGTTCTCAAATCCACATAAATAGGAAGCACATCCTAAGAGTTAGAAGAAAATCTAGCATGTGTCAGATACTCCTTTCCATGTGTTCATTTGCAGATTCAGCCTGCACAGTGCTGTGATAACCAGTATCTCTAAATACATTTTACTGACAGGTAGAATATTTTAAAAGAAAATTGTCTCTACATAATTACACAAGATATGTGGTAGTTTTTAAGAAAATCTTTCATTTCATAGAGGATTATCTTTTGATTCAATGGCACCATGTTTCAAGGGCTCCAAAGAGTTTAGAAGTGCCTCAGCTTCAAGGCAGCTTACCTGCTGAGCTACATTCTTTATTGAAAAATGTATGAAAATATTTTGATTTATTGGACAATCGAAAATACAATAGAAGCAGTGTTCAGAGTAAATAGTTTCTACTTCAACAGAAGGTTGGAAAAGATACGGAATTTTTTGCTCTGTTTCTATTATTTTACTAAGGCCATTATGAGATATGTTTGAGAACAAAGGAATCACAGGGTGTTGTAATGTGAATTATTTGTCTTCATGCAGATACTTTCTCCTAAATATTTTTCCAGAACAGGAAATCATGATTTTTCAAATATGGGTTTGGGTTTCTTTATGTGTTTTCTTCAGATAAGGTGATGACTTTAGGATCAATTTGATTCTTCCAAAAGTGAAGTAACTTATACAGGCAAGAAGGCATATGGAATATAGAATATATTTAGAATTATTTGAATATATATATGAATATAGCGTGATTCAGTTAACTCATAGAATGATTTGGGTTGGAAAGGACCTTGAGATCATCTAGTTCCAAGCCCCCTGCCATGGGCAGGGATGCCTCACCCTGGACCATGTTGCCCAAGGCTCTGTCCAGCTTGGTCTTGAACACTGCCAGGGATGGAGCATTTACCACTTCTTTGGGCAACCCATTCCAGTGCCTCACCATCATCACAGTAAAGAACTTCTTCCTTATATCTAACCTGAACTTACCTTGTTTAAGCTTAAACCCATTACCTCTTGTCCTGTCACTACAATCCTTGATGAAGAGTCCCTCTCCAGCATCCTTGTAGGCCCCCTTCAGATACTGGAAGTCTGCTACAAGGTCTCCATGCAGCCTTCTCTTCGCCAAGCTGAACAGACCCAACTTTCTTAGCCTGTCTTCATACGGCCCCTGATCATCCTTGTGGCCCTCTTCTGGCCTGGCTTCAACAGCTCCATTTTGTTCTTATGTTGAGGACACCAGAACTGCACACAGTACTCCAAGTGGGGTCTCACAAGAGCAGAGTAGAGGGGCAGGATCACCTTCTTCGTCCTGCTGGTCACGCTTCTTTTGATGCAGCCAAGTACACTTAGTCCTCTAAAACTGTTTAAGAAGACCTCAGATAGTAACTTTGTGACTTCATGGCAGTTTTTGTAGTTCATGTCCAGATTTCTACATTTATACCAGTAGAAAGATAAATGTTTTCTCAGCTAAAGAAAACACTGAAAGAAACAAAAACAGTGATCCCTCTTTCAGAACTGAAAGGAGCAAATGTTAAATAAGGTGTAAAAGATATTTTCAGCTCTATCTCTGTAAAATGAAGGAGGACGCAGGGGAAAATCATAAACATTGGGTTTGATCTTGAGAATGTTAAAATCTCTGGAAAGAACAGAAAACAAAATTTTCCAGTTGGACCTATGGTATTCATTTTATACACAGGGAAAAGAATAAAAATTGGTGCTTGTTTTGATTTGTCGAGGTAGGCTTACAACTGAACACACTTACAGTACTTTCGGAGCTCTGATGAGGCCAGTAAGATACTTATCAGAGTGTCTTACTTATTTCAGTTAACTCATACAAATTATTAAATTAAAGGAAGGCCTGCTATTGTGTTTCATATTCAGTGGATATAACTGTTCTTCTCATCATCACTGAAAGGACTCTATAAAAAAATGTGTCTGAAGGACAAAAAGATATTTAGCTATGCTATTGTAGAAAGGTGATTTAAGCTTCTTCCATTCTTGGGAGACCATAAATTTAGTATTCTCTTCAGGTATTTGTTTATGCCACAAGATGAGATATTATTCCTAAAAACAATAATCTAAAAAGGAGGTTGTTGAAAGTTAATAATTTTATTCTGTACAGACTGTATGTTATGTTAAGGACTGGTATTTGTCAACCAAATTTTGCAAATATATCTGTGGGCTTTATTCTCTAAAAATGGAATGGAAATAAGTCAGTGAAAACAGGAACAAGGGGGTTAGAAGTAAGAACAAGTCAATGGCAGTTCTCTGCTTAAATGACCTGTGGGCTTTCAGCTATCTGTCAATCCTTACTTCAGGAGGTTTTGCACAGTTTCCTGTAAATAAAACAGAGTGAAGAAAAATGTAC
Organism: Nestor notabilis; assembly: GCF_000696875.1. Classification (NCBI taxonomy): domain Eukaryota; kingdom Metazoa; phylum Chordata; class Aves; order Psittaciformes; family Psittacidae; genus Nestor; species Nestor notabilis. The sequence goes on along the minus strand of NW_009927643.1, from coordinate 126,861 downwards.
AGCCCTGGCTTGTGGAAATTCTAGATATTTCTCATCTCCGTTTAGAGCTGAGAATGCAAAGTTCAGGCTTAAAGAAAAAAGAGCTTAGGTAAGTTAATAAATCTTTCCTTGTTAAGGTTTGTGAAAGTGGGAATATGTGAGGCTGAGGATACAGATCTTGTTGTACAGAGTAGGAAAATGGAAAATATTTACAAGAACGTGGACAGTTAACCTTCTTTCTCAACCTTGTGGAAGACGATTCTGTTTGAGTGATAGGTGAGGTATGCTCTGAATAGTCACACTAGTAAAATGTGATCAAGCTTAGGAAGATATCTATCTTTGCAACTGAAGAGAAGTGAACTGAAAAGTTTGTTTGCTTTTTGTCCAAAAGACCTAACCTCAGAAGATACTCAATGTCCTTCACCCTTAAGGGACTGGCTTAGTACACT
>NW_009927643.1:121490-126422 GCF_000696875.1 Nestor notabilis | reverse complement strand
CCCCCCGCCCCCCCCCCCCCCCCAGCCACTAATTGCTTTGTTAGATTATTTAATTAACCCTGAACAAGCTCTCTTAAGGGATGCATCAAGGGACATTTAACCAATCTCCCTCCATGTGAAAACCTTGACTGGTGGAAACTGAGATGGTAAAAAAAAAAAACAATGGCCGCACATGAAATTATACTGATGACATCTTGCAGAGTGAGACATACTCAACATAGCATTTAGTTAACTAACTGTCATTTCACCCACCTATTTTTAGATGTATTTATAAAAACTTGGGAGTAAAACCTATTTTCCTTGGGACCCACTTTGAAAAGTGACATTGCTTTCTTGTCTTTTATGACACCGTCTCTTTATTATATAAATTGATGCCAGCAAGAGAGGTAACAGCTGAAGGAGAGGTGATGCTACAGACGGTAGTGGGATACAGGCCCATTCATTTCGAGTGACTTATGACAGCAATAGCTGGCATTGTAACTGGCATAAATCCACTCAACAATCTCTGAAAATATGATACAGAATGAGGTGGCATGTCAGTTAAAGTGGTTCCAGTTCTGTCACACAGCAAAGGAAAATAAAGCCTAATTGAAATCTATTGTGCATAAGGTATTTTCAGGCTGTGCTAAACAACAGCTTTAACTGCAAATATCAAAAACCACAGCATTTACTCAAGAACAGTTCAGCACACTCCCCCCAGAAAATGGTTTAGATTCCAGACTTGGAGAAAAAAAAAACCCAAAACTCCAGCCTAAGAAACACGGCAATTTACCTCATTGGAGGAACCTCATATTTCATTGAGGAAAGTGTTCTAAGGTTTTCAGTCTAGCCTTTGGTGCTTTTGGCAAAGACTTTGGAAACAGTTTCTTAATTAAAGAATGAATAAAACAAATATAATATCATACTACCCATGAAAGCTACTATAGGATACTTTATTGGACATAGCCGGTCCAGCTGGGGTAAACAGTTACCAAACACTTATGTTCATGCAGGAATGAAGACCTGCAAAATCTGAAAGTTTTCACAGCTGCATCTTTTTGGTAGCTTGTGACAGATCTGCAAAATCCCAGCATATGGGTCTTATTTGAACATTTTGACTAAGATATTAAGTATATCAACAAATGACCTAGGCAACCATGTCATGTGTAATTTGGAATCTGAAGTCCAACACACATTTACTACTTCCTTCTCCGTTTTTTTTTTCCCTCTATATTTCACCGCAGATGCCAAAAATGACTGTATCCCACAGACATGGCATGTACTCACTGTCAAGTAATTTTGAAAGGGATGTTTCCATAACTGTATTCTTTTAAAGACTTTTATAGCATTGTGAATAAAATCCTCAATGCCTGTTAGCCTGAAAAAAATTAAAGTTTAGGATTTAAACTCACATTATTGAAAAAAGCCTTCCCTCAACTGATTGCAGAGCTATCAAAAAGCTCTCAAAAAGAAGTGTTTCCACAGGTGAACTGGCCCAACCAGTGTCATAGCAAGAAAGCAAGTATTTTGGGCAATACTGAAGTATCAGGTGAAATGCCCTTACCCTACTATCATTTTCTGTTTACACAGAAAGGATGACAGCCCAAGTACCTCAATTAACCTCATTTCTTCTGACATCTCTTAGACAAATCTGACGCTATTAAAACATAACCACTTTTTTAGGGTTTCAATGGTCAAAGTCACTATCATAATTGCCTTCAAAATTCTGTTGGAAACCAATTTCGATATCTAGATGGAATCCAAAAGTGATTGTACCATCAATGTGTTGCAAAATATATTTATCCTTGCATGAGAGTCCTATTACTATTGGACTCAGATGTTGCTGCTGACAACAAGAATGGAAGCAGTTAAATCGTACCTATGCCAATCAGTAGATGGCCAGGCATTGTGGTGAATGCTATTCCTTTGTGTGTGAAAAAAAGGCAGAAAAACCCCAAACATACTATTGGAATTTTTCTGATGCCCAGCCACAGGCTACAGGCTGAAGTGGCCACCATAAGAAGTGTTTGTGAGGAAAGCAGATATGCCACTTCAGCACCAAACCCTATTTGTATTTTGCCAAGGAGCACAAATTAAATCAGCCTAAAGGTTGCCTTGAATTCTGCTGGCAGACAAGTTGTGGACGCAAAAGCCTTTAGGGACGTTTTATACTCCTAATCCCAGCATACATTTGTGTTTTCTAGCCAAGCCCTTGTATACAACTTATTAAATGTGGAAATAGTTGTGGGTAATGGAAATTTTTTTTGTAGTTTGGAAGGAGATTTGACAACCTCTTCCCTCATTGGAAGACTTGGCACACTACAGTTTACAAGAAAAGTTTGCGTTATAAAGTAAAATGCTGCTGTGGTAATTGCCTCTAGTGTAAATATAATTTTCTAACATATTCCATATTTCTGACATCCTTATTTTTCTAGCTGGTCTTATACTTTATTGGACATTAGAATAGAATATGGACAGTGTCTTTTATTACTTCATGCAGAAAGATATTTCAAATTTTGCAACATAAATCGTGTGCTATCCCAGTGCTGCTTCTCTGCTGCAGCTCAGTCATCTGAATAAGAAATAAGCTTATGCTGGTGTTAGGGTTTAACTAGCAATGAATTTCACTTTATTGTGATATTTATGAAAGCTTTTAAAACTGTGGTTAAGCAGAAACCTTCCATGTGGCTTTAGTCAATATTTCTTGAGGAGGAGGACTTAAAAAGCCGTAGAGTTCTATATTCTTTCCTGATACCTCACCTTTCTCTGTCTTTCTTCTCTTCAGCTATTTCATTGAGTCCCACTTTGGTGTCACAATGGTCATGGAAAGTTGCTCTTTTTCATTCAGCTGCTTTTTGGAAAAGATGTCTCTACGTTGCCTATAAGGTAGGCAAGAAACTTGGAAATTGGGACCAAAAAACCCCAGGAACACTTTCCAGGACATTTCAAGTATAGCAGTAATTACCAGTGGTACAATAGCTATGAGAGCTGCTATTTGACCTTATCCATTTGCAGCCAGAGCTCTTAAGAACCAGTTTGTAAACAGTTCCTTTACTGAGGAATGTTTCTTGGGATCAACAGGAAACTGTGGATCTTAAGCAGTTTTTCAAACAATCCCCTCCCTCCCCCCACTTTTTCACAGGGAGAAGTTGAGTGTGAGAAGACGATATAAAACATGAGCATGACAGGGAAATAAACTGTGGTTTATTAATGACTTATAAATGTAGCAGAGACTGCTGGTTTGGGGCTTCTTCTTAGGTGTCTTACAATGGCTGAGAACCACCTAAGTAGCCAGTAAGACTCAAAGGTGTCCAGGGCAAGATCTTCCAAGAATTCAGTTGTATTTTGAGAGAAAAATTCTGTTAATCTAATATATGAGAAAAAATGAAGTTTAGGTACAGTCTGTGTCTAAGCAACAGATTTTTTTCCCTCCAATAACTCTCTTCATTATTGCCTCCTTAGCCCTGAAAAACAAGGTCTGTTCTCGTGATCTCTACCTTCCAAGGGATTTATCTTCATCACTGGACTTTCCATCCTACTCACTCTTATCTGCTTGTATTTTACTTCTGCCTAGAGCTGAAGAGGGCTAGAAAACACCAGTCTAATCCTTCCAGGAGCTGCATGTTCAGGAAACTCTAGTGAACTGCGAGCTGTGAATGAGAACCCCTTTTCTTTCAAGGACTACATACAAGATTTCAGTATTTAGCCTGTAGAGGGAATAGTTTAGCCATTTGACTTATATGCAGTTACAAAATCCTTTCCTAGTATAAAAATGCAGTGGCTGCTCTGTTTTGTAATTAACTTGGCAACATCTACTTTACGAAAGGTGCAACCTGAAGATACGTATCACAGTAGGATTCTCAGAAGAGTTCAACTTCTAACACACCAAATCCCAGGCAGATTTTATTGTGACATGTAAACCTAACCTCTGAGTTTCTGCTATAAGAAAACTTCAGGTGCTAAGAGCACCTAAGAGCTATCCAGACTGCAAGACAGATTATAGGGCAAAAGCAGTCTTATCAGGAGGCTGGTGTGCACCACTAAATACACTAACACAAAATGACCATTTCAGTGACTGAGATCTTTTCATTGCATTGCACTGTACCTTGTAGACTGGATATGCTAGGTCAGATCAGTTTCAGCTCAGCTGTGTCCGCACTGTGTGATCCACAATGTAAGATATACCAGAACTTTATAGACACAGAGTTATTACATTTCTGGATCTAGCCTCTTCTAAATACCGCCGCCTAAAGTGCAGGTATACCAGTGCATTCAGCCTGGGGAACAAACAGGAAGTGGAACTTCACACCCACTCAGAAAGTTATGGTATAGGAACAACTGTTACAGGAGCTTGACCCCTGCAAATAGATGGGCCCTGACCTTATCCACTTGAGGGTGTTAAGGGAGCTGGCTGACATTGTTGTGAGGCCGCTTGCCATAATCTTTGGGAAGTTCTGGGGATCAGGGGACATCCCTCGACACTGGAAGAAGGATAATGTCACCACCATCTACAAGAAAGGCTTAAAGGAGAATGCAGGCAATTATAGGCCCATTAGCCTTACTTAAGTGCCTGTGAAGGTTATAGAGCAAATCCTCCTTGGGGCTAACGACAAGTCAAATGAAGCACATGATCAGGAAAAGCCAGCATGGATCCACCAGTGGCAAAATCATGCTTGACAAACTGTGGTTGGACACAAGAGGAAAATTTTTCACAGTGAGAACACTCAGCCATTGGAATAATCTCCACAAAGAACATTGGATACTTTAAACATTCAGCTGGACAGAGTGCGGGGACATTTTGACTAGACTGTGCTTTTGCCAAGTGTTGGACCAGATGGTCCTATAGGTTCTCTTTGAACCCGATGTTCTGTGATTCTCTGAAATACTAGTTCAACAAACTTTGTTTCTCACTGCTTTATTTCTAGAAGGCAACTAAAAAGGTAGAAATTGTTG
>NW_009927643.1:98749-121459 GCF_000696875.1 Nestor notabilis | reverse complement strand
CACTCTTTCATTGTGAATAATAGAATAATTTAGATTCAAAGGGAGCTTCAGTGGTCATTTAGACCAACCTTCTGCACAAAGCAGGTCTAATGAGATGAGGTTGCTCAGGAGCTTGATCACCTTGATCAAGCTGATGATCACTAGAGACAGACTGTGAACCACTGTAACATTTAAATGTGACAGTCTGGATGGTGATGAAAAAAGTCATAGACTTTAGAATTCCCTTTCGTATATCTGTTATATTTGCAATGCAAATAAGTAAAGGTTAGAAGCATGTAGTTGAAATTCATATATAGGCGTAGATACAACTTTAAATTTACATTACACACCCAAATATGTAGAATAGAATGCTGTAGAAAATCTAATACATTTCCAAGAGTTAATTCATGAATTGATAAACTGATAAACTGCAGAATATGAGACAGGAAAGGATAGCAAGAAAAGATCCACAAAACCCAACAACTCTCTTCTTAGAGAAGATGGAAGTTCAAAATGACAGTGATCAAAACGGTTGTAAAATATGGAAGCAATAAGCACAAAAACTAAAGATTTCAGTCATGTCAGAAAATTGGAGTGTCAGGGCTAATAATCTTGGAGGAACAACTTGTCTTCTGAGTTGTCTTTTATAAACTCGGTCTCCTCCATAAGCATAGTGCAAAACAACAGATACCTCCACATCAAAGGATTTCACTGCAGAAGTCAGTATGTCAAAAAAATCTTCTGCAATCTTATGTAAAGATACCTGAGCATGTACAGTAAATAATTTTCTGGATTATAAAACAACACAAAACAAATAACAAGAAAGCAGCTACCACCAGCTGATTACTTGGAACGGGCACTGAAACTAAAATTTTGCCTATATGCTTTTCTTCCTTGAATCCTCTGACATGCATTGCAGAAAGATGGAGGAAAATTACCTATTGTAATAATGTGCTCCCCAAAGAGTGATGATCCTATGTATTTTAAAAGCTGATCTATTCCAAAGCAGTAAAACTGGTTTTCCTGTTTTAAGAACACAAATAAAATATCAGTGAAACTTAAAAAGAAAAGCATCCAAGGGTTTAGCTTGCTTTCATGGTGCACATTTGGTTTTGAATTGTTATCAGTAGATTTTGGATTGAGCTCTTTCTCATTTTGAATACTTCTAAATACATTTAAATACCCTAACTGCAGGCAAAGGTGAGGAAATCACCTGTAGCATTTATTTGGTTTTATATGCTTTCTGAAATGTTTGGAAAACAGAAACAAAAATCTCCACTGGAAGTGCAATAAAATGGAAACAGAAGAGATACAGGTACATGTTAATGAGCAGTGAAACTATCCAGAATGCCAATGATGGTGCAAGTATTATAGATAACAGTAAGGAATGAGATAATTACTCAGCTGAAAGGCTGGTTGCTATCTCATGTCATGAGGATATTGTAAAGGGAGCTTCTCTTTCTTTCTTTCTTAAAAGAATATGCACAGAAATTGTAACTCATCAGGCTAAGGATCAAATAAAAACAAGGACCTCACCTCACCACCACCACCGCCTTGCGGTAATCATAGTGACTTCACTTTCTCATCCAGTGGCCAATTACCATTATAACAGAACAGCACACAATTTAAAAGTGATTTTAGTTTAATTCTACAAACAATTCCTAACCATACCTCTGGATCTAGCCCTTTAATACAGTACTCTTTTCAAAACATGACTGGAACTTCATTGCCATTGTTATGGTGTGTTTTTCTTTTAATGAATTACACAACTGGCTCATTTCAAAGAAGTCAGTAGGTAGGGCAAGGCAAGTAGTTTTTCATTCAAACACTCCTTTCCAAAAATCAGTGCCTTGTTGCAACAAGGCACTTGTTACAATACTATAGTGCCTCTTAAAACAACTTATTTATGCTATCCAGATTAAAATATAGTCATAAATACACGGAGATCCTACCTCTTATTTGACTAGCCCATAAAGACGTGTGTATCCTGGCAGACAAAAACACCAACAGATCTCAAGCTGCAAGAGTATAAAAGGGTCTGAATGAATACACATTTGTTCATGGACCAGAAATGATACTATATATTAGTGAGTGTTATATCCACAAGAAAAAGGACTTGGGAAAAGAAATACCGTTAAAATACAGTTTTTTAACCTCTTCTCCTGTAGAATGGTGGATGGCCTTAAGCAGTTGTGAGAAGGGTTGGAAGCTACGTTTAAAACCACTCACAAAGCTACATCTTGTCTCTGTATATATGTGCTTGCAACAAACCCAAAAATAGTAAAGACACCAAGAAGCATGTATGGTAACATGACTAGAATGTCAGAAGGCATCACAATTACTCTTTGGGGGGCTCAGAATTTCTTAGGTTTCTTAGGTATATATTCTGTTGCAGCTGAGAGGCCCTTGTGCACGTCAATCAGGTTTTCTGACTTTTGCAAAATGTTTTATCTAGTAAAATCAATTAAAAAAAAAATAAAGGGGGAGAGGGGTAAAAAATTTGCCCAAGAGGGTTGGATTATCTCTTCCCACTCAAGGATTGACTCATATTCTTATTTTTGTTGTCTGGGGCCCAGATGGTAAGTGCCAATGAAACGAAAGAAATTTCAACAAAACAGTATATTTAACTATTTATAAATAGTAGGAATGTGTTCTTTGAAAATTCTCCATCTACTTTTTTTTTTTTTTTTTTTTTTCCTATGAGTCAAGTGAAATAAGAATCCTCCTTCCTGCTGGTTAGGTCCGTGATTTTTCACTAAGCATATATATGCTTGGACTGTAATGAAGGAGAGAGGCTACCAAAAAAAGTCTTTGTGGCTTTCCAGATCAGCCATTCATTGTGAAAGGAAAGTTAAGAAGAGACAATTTTACTTTGTCCTTTAGCTGCAGAGCTGCAGAGGATCTTTAGCTGCAGAGGATCAAGTCTCCAGAGCTTTTTTAAACTCCTCTCTCAACTGATTCACTCATATCCATGCCCCAGACAGGTAATTTCTGCTACTTAACATTTGGGAATGTTGAAAAGGCACGGTTACCTTCCTCAGATGTGCATCCTCAGAGCATAGGCACAGAAAAGAGTACACTACATTGCCTAATTAAAGCATGAGTTGTATCCCTTTAGTAGTTTAGAAAAGCAGTCTTAAGCAAAACAAGGAACATCTCATTTAAACACTTGTAATAGATGAGAGCTGTCATCTCATGAATGTTGGTTGGTTAATTACTGGGTTTCATACAGCCTATTTTACAGTGCACCCTTGATTTTTCTTTTTGGATTAGGAAAATCCTACATTTCCTGTAATTTTTCATACATTCATACATGAATGAAGAACTTCCATCCCCAAATACAAAATATTTCTAACAATAATTTCTAAGCATGAAAATTTCACAGTGCACTCTCAGTACTCTTAAGGAGCACATACTGCGCTTTCAGCTTTCACTCCTAAAAAATTTTTTCAAGAGAGGAACTGATGGGATCCCAGTTCTATCTTCGCTCACATCTAATTCCCCTTTCCAACTCATACATTTTACCAGAAAGTTGAAGATGGTTCTCAATAGTAATCTTCAGTCTTGTTCCGTGTTTACCAGGAGAGATTTGCTGCACAGCTATGGAAGACGAGCACATGAGTGCACACAGAGAAACACATCTCAAGAGCCCTAATGCAGAAAATGAAGATACCACTTCTGCAGATTTCTGCCTCAGCATTTAGTAGTTGATATCACATTCAAGGACACCCAAATATCTGTCAAGGCTTAAATATTTGTCAGGCATGCAGAAACAAGTCTTTTTCATTAGCAGTAAAATGCCTTGTTTGGGCGGTGTTTCTTATGTCATATAATCCAGTTATTTTGATGTTGTTTCAATTATTAGGGTTGGCAAGCAAATGATTTCTTAGACAATTATTTAATTTTCTGTTTTCTGCTAGTTCTGTTTTTCTTTTAAAATAAAAAAAATCAATCTAAAATTATACAGACATTTAGTCTGCACAATAGAGAATGACAGAAAAACTGAATGATCTAATTGACTAGAGTGTAGAACAGCAGAATTCACCACTCAGAGCTTATTAGCCTGTTCATTTAACTAAGATTATGCAAATTTTTTGACAAAAAGTAACATTTCATAACAAAATAGCATTCTTCTATTCAGGCATTCCACTGTTTGAATTGTACTAGAGGATATTCATTTAGGACAAGCAGCTTTGATCATAAACATGCACTTATTCACGCTTTGCCATGTCTTATTGATTAAACAGGATTTTTTTCCTGTTGCTAGAATGAAGTTGCAGTTCAAAGGTTTTGGAAAACCATCCGCTATAAGAAATTGGCAAAACAAGTGTATAGTGCACTACAATCTCCTGACAATTGCATAGCATTCCTTCTGCCCCGGCTTCTGGGGGGGTTAGCGCTGAAAAAAGAGTGTGTGTAGTATGTGCTGCAGTTGAAATTTAATAAATATTTGAAAAAAAATCTGCTAGAAGATAAAGGTGGACTATGTCAATTTCTATGAGATCACAGGCAGTTTTATTTATTTAAACATATCATGAGGTATTTCATCCACGATGTGCAACTTACAAGTGAAAGCTTTGGCTCACATCTACTGACAGGACTACTAACCCTTGCACTATATTGAAGAAAAGCAATCCCAAAATGTAGTAAAAATGATTGAATCACAGAGACCTGTTATATGAAATCGGGATCTCTCTGATCGTTTTTGTTATGAATTTCAATAAAGATGTCTGTGGGCTTTTTACAGAAGTAAAGAGTACGGAAATGTTCTGCTTAGATTGAAGGTTTAGGTTCAAGAGGGTTTTTTTTTCCCCCCCCCCCCCCCCCTTCTTTTTTCTTTTTGTCTCTTTCTTTTTCCTAAAAGCTCTGTGTGATTTAATAGTTCCTTGATGCTCTCAGTAATAATTCCTCCTATGACAAGTTTCAAAATGTAAGCCAAATATCTCCTGGGCCTTAGATAGAACACACTGAATAATAAAGTAAAACAAGGCTTTGCACTCACACGGCAGTCTCTGAGGGTCCCTAAGTACTTCAAAAATAAGTTAATTGTCACAGCACCTTAGCAAGGTAGTAAGAACAGGAGATGGTAATATGATTACTATCCCTACTTTGCTAATGTAGAAGTTGAATAACCTTCCAAGACAACAAGTATGTACACAAGAGAAAGCAGATCTCCTGATTCCTAGTTCTAAATATTAATGTATAACATTGTCAATGGCTAGGCAAAGTTTGCTGACTTCCAAACCTTACAAAATCTCTCCTGAGATAATCGTATAACAACCAGAAAGCTAGAGCATGGTCCAAAATGCATTAATGTTAATGGGAATTTTTCCACTAGAATAAACACGCTGAAGTCTGAAGATTTTCCTGAGCTTTAGTCAACCTTAATGTTATAAAATGGGAGTAGGCTTTGCCACTTCCTGCCACACTGCCAGAAAATAATGTAATAGTTGTCTCTTTTGCAGGGTTTTGGAATCACTTTTCTAAGCACTAGTTAGAGCAAAATAATAGAGTTCTCAAGAGTATTTATGTTCTCCCACCATGGCCATTTCCACTCTGGGTGCTGTGGGTAGCCAGTTGTTTCTCTGGAAGGCCACAGGCCATGAGAGATGCTATTTTCTGTATTGCTTTTGAATACAAAGAGCATTATTTGTATTGTTAGTCATAGATGTTTTCATACGTTTTATGCTGGCTTCTCACTTACAAAATGGTCACCAAATAACACCTTTCAAGAGAGATAAGAGAGTGTCAAAAATGGAGAAAAAACAGAAGCTAATTTCAGAATCAGATCAGCCCTGCTCTACACATTCACTTTTTAATATCTACCTCTCTTTTTGTTCGTGTTTTTTATGTATTGTCTCCTTGTCAGCATAACAAGATTACATGAGTACAGCTCAGAGCTAAGAGTGCCACCTATTGAGTCCCTAGCAATATTCGTCATTGTCCACAGAGGAAACAAAAGCTTACATTCCATTTCTTATGATGACTCCACATAAAACTAAAAGACAGCCAATGTTTCCACGACTGTTATGTATGCACAGAAAAAAAACCCAACACATTATAATGACTATAAGAAATGGTGTCTCCCTAACAAATACATTTTCAATTTTTGTTTTCTTTAGAAAATAAGGAAAAGGAAAAAATCAAGATACAGAAAAAGGTCAAGTACTTATGATAAAAAACTGTGCCTCTAATAAAAGAGCAGTTTGTTTAAAACACTTCAGTTATAGTTCAGGGTAAGTTTGTCTCCTGACTTGACCCAGAGAGAATTTTTTCCTCTCATCATACTGGCTAGTCATTATACTAATTAAATACTTTACTAAGCCAGGGTGAGGTAGATATCACCTTGGAAACACTTCAAACAGTATTGAGTAATATAAAAGCTGAATATAAGGCAGAAACATTACAGGATTATGTTACAGAATGAACTACCTTTTTTTTTTTTGGCAGCAAAATTGCAAAGACAATGCACATTTTTAGAAATTGCTGGAATCTCTAGAAAGTGAGGAAAACCAGAAAGACTTACAAGAACACTGATGATTTTTTCACTTTATTATACTTGCATATGAATCACATTTTCCTGGCATTCCAAGCACTGATGACATATGAGAAACATGTATATTTTTAGGAAAGTTGTATTATTGTTGACTTGGGTGTACATACTAAGTTTAATCAAGAAAAATCCTACCCATATTATATGTTTCACTTAATGGGCACTAGCTAGACAAATGAACCATTTCCTGAAATATGCAGAAAAATAATCAGATGAGAAAATCATCAGAAATTCCATCAGTATACAAACACTTATCTCCCCAGGCCAGCGAATAAATGTGTGTACTTCATTTCAAGTTTCACTGAAACAGTCCTTTGTTTCTTTCCTTTTCTGAGCATGGTGCAGTATTATTTACTGCTGCTCTGATGCAGTTTGCAGACAGTATCTCACCTTCATAATTAGGAAATACATCATGAAAACAAAAAAACAAATCAATGCATTCAATTTAGCTGCAAACAACTCCCTGAACTAACCAGATCCTGATCATTTTTCAGGATCAATCTCTCTAGAAGCAGTGATGTGCAAAGAAAGACAGGGTGAATTCTGTCAGTGTTATTCTGGTGTCCGTATGAGCATTGTTTCCATAAAATAAAAGCAGGGGTGAAAGAAATGCTCTGAAGCCCAGAAGGAGACATGGGAGTAAATGTGCATATAATTATTGCCCCCAAATAACCACAGTAATGATTTGATAACCCCACAGTAAGCAGACAAACATGAAGAGTTGTCACAAACCTAGAATCTGAAATATGACAGAGGGGTGGATTCTTGCCCAGTATGCAAATATATGTGAGCACAGGGCAGACAGCTACATTTCCTAAATCCAGGGATGTCTTTTTCTCAATGTTACTTAAGCTAGTGTGCTAGCTTTCTTACGAGAGCTGCAAATCTGGCCAGAGAGCTGTGCAGACGAAAGTCTCAAAAGCCTAATCGATAAACCTTGTCTACATAGGCTTAATTTATTCCCTACCCTTCAGGAGCCAGACTGCCCCAAACTCCCCAGCAATAGAAGGACATAGACCTTTCTCGTGCTGTTTAAAACCGACACAGTAATTCCTTCTGTGGATTCATGAGAGAATGAGAAACTCTAATTGCCACAGCTTTATTTACTTCTCAGAAAGGTTGGAGACTCCTATACATAGGCAAGAAAATTGACTTCACAGGAATTGCTGAAATCATTCTGAGGAATCTTTATCTACCAGAGACATGACAACTCCCCACAGCTCCCACTAGAATGATGTACCTAAAGGTTTGATGCCATAGTATATCCCCGATGGCCAGATCCTGCCTTTCTTTAAGTTTCTAGTTTCTATTCATGTATCAGTGACATACCTCTGGATACAACAACATGTATTAGTAACTTTGTACACAACAGTGATTATTCCTAGTCATCTACACTTCCTGGACTTCCTGCATTTTATAAACTGGGTACTGATGTTAATGAGATGGATTGTAGAAAGTTAGGGAACATTTGTTGCAAAGGAGCGTAAACTGGCTATAATGCTGCTGAATATCTCCCTTTCCCCTGACAGTATTTTGAGGATGGGTTTTCTCAGCAATCACAGTAAGGTAACAACCACTCCAACTAAGGGTGTAAGAAAAAAAGCAAAGAAAAGGAACATGTCAAACAAAACATGCTGGTTTAGTTTAACACAAAAGTCCTTTCAAAGGCTCAGGGTAAAAATCATTCCAAGTATGGATGTAAGAAAAAAAGTAAAGAAAAAAATTAAATATGTCAAACAAACCAGGCTGGTTTATTTTAAAGAAAAGTTCTGAGGGCTCAAGGCCTGACGCTATGTCAGCCCTGCTGCACAGGCAGGATGACTGCCAATATATCAGGTTGCAATAGGCCATTAGAAGGGGCTGAATATGGATAATCTTCCCCGAAGGCTGAACAGAGTCATACTGCCTTGATTACTTTTTTTTTTTTTTTTAATTTAGATTAAAAATCCCTAGGATGGTTGCAGACTAATTGGAAAAAGACTTTAAAGGAGCTTTAGAAAATTAGGTAAGAATAGTTTTTATTTTTGTAGTGCACAACAACTGCTGCAAACCTCTTCCTCCTAAAGGTTGGGAGTCAAGAAGGACGGGATAGCAAGGAACTCTTATTAGAACAGAAAAACCTTGTCCCTTTTGAGATTTCATTTTTGAAAGCTTGTTTTACTGTGACCATTTAATTTCAAGACAACATCGGAAAGCAGAACTGTAGGAAAGGCCAGCCTCTCAACAGTCCACATGTTTGTACAGTGCTTTTATAAAAAACAAGTTAGCTCCACATACAGGTGGCTAGCCAATGTAATCATAGGCCCAAAGTTATGATTTGATGAACTTTGATGGAAATGTTAGTATTAGTATTGCATTCAAATAGAGAATGTTTCTGATTTTGAGCATATCCCCACACTGTTGTGATACAAATCTCAGCTTTTCTGGCTCTTCATCGTTCCTGATTAATAAACTGTGAACCACAGAAACTGAAACGCTGATTTGATCTCTGAAACTCCAAGGTCAGTACAGCATTAAAGACCCAAACCAACACCTAATTTCTAGGAAGAAACATAAACCTAACAGTCCTGTGCAATAGCAGTAGCATGTTAACACATAAAAGCCAGTGTATGAAACTGAGAAGAAATAAGAGGAAATTTCATAGAAAAAAAATAAGACCTAAGTGTAGTTAAAATTCACACATAAGAGAACTAAATCAAACACTACAGAAATAAAGCTAGCTGAGGCTCCAACCACTTTTTTTCCAAGTAGATTTGCACCTGAGTTTTATGATGGCAGTGCCTCTGCAATCACTCTCAGTCTAAAGGAGTTACAGGATTTAAGGCTTCAACTTATATTGCTTTCATTCACAACCTTAATGAAAGGTTTGCAGAGGTTGCTGCAGCATCCATATGATTCATTCAGATATGTAATCAGATCATTTTGTTTTTCGGAAAATACTATTCAGGGAAACAGATTGAGACACTGTGATTTGTATATCCTTGACTTCTAGGAGCAGGTTTTCAGGTCCTCACCTCCCACAGCTGGGGTTACATCTTCAAAAGTGCTGATAGTTCATTAGCTCTATTGTCATTCCTTTGGTCTGATTTTTATATAAGTATGTTTGTATTCCAAATACCAATTATTTTATGAACTTTGACACAGCTCTGTATGTTTAGTTTGTGAACATGGAATAGCACTCATATCTGCTGCCTAAAGGTTCTCCAGAACTTCCTCTCAACCCAGTATGCTCATCCTCTCTTTATTTTTATTGTGTGATACAGAAAAACAAAAGCTAACACTCTTGTATTCCCAAAGAACATCTAAAGCACCTGGAGCCATACTGTAAGAAGAATGGCTAGGAAAAAACATAGAGCTCCGTGTATTATCAAAAATGATTCTGAAAGAATATAAAGGCTATAAAGGGATTTACTGAGCAAATCAAATGAAGAACACAAATTCTTTAGACTTACTAGACTTCCATAACAACTTGGTCCCTGACCCAAGATAGCTAATTACAATTCTTGGTTCTTGCTGGAGGTGAATGTGTCTCAGCAAATGCTGCTCTGAGTGTCCCCTATAGCTAAGCGTCTGGCTCCACTGTAGACTCATCTACTAACAAATGAGCAAATGTTCACAAATCTGGGACACGTATTTAAACAAACTCCAGCTAGCTTTAAAATTAAGCAACCCTCTCCTAATATATACTTTGTATATTTGGAAGAATGCTGTGTTTCATGATAAATATTGACCATGTCATCTGCCTAACAGCAATGTAGTCCCTCACACATTTTAGGTCACTTCTACATCATAATGTCTCATACCTTATACCAACATAAATCAATTAACCTATCTGAATAAAAAAATTGCAACTAATTTATAATTTTTTAGTTTCTCTCCTGTTAACTATCTCCTTTGTAACAAACCAGTTTTATCAGGTTTTAAATTGTCATTGTTACTGAGTACATACAATGATAGACAGAAATATAATTCTGTTTAAATACTGAGTATTAACACTGACTAGAGATGTTTTCTAAACAGCCATACCATCAGAAAAAGACTAAGGCTTTTTTTAGTCTGCAATACTGTTATAATGATATAATGGGGGAGCTTACTGAGAGGAGTTGTTTTTTAAACCTATGCTTTCAAGACAGCCTCAGTTAAGTAAAATGAAATTGCTGCATTTCAGGACTCTTGGCAAGCCAGAAGCCAAATTCTTCTTTTTATTCTCCTTTAGAAGCATAAAGGACTCTCAAAAAATTACATAAACTAATATGAACGGACACTAGATAGAATTGTTAGAGTTGGAAGGGATCTCTGGAGATCATCTAGTGCAACCCCCCCTATGAAGGCAAGGCCACCTAGAGCAGGTTACACAGGAATGCATCCAGGCAGGTATTGAATGTCACCAGAGAGGGAGGAAGACTCCTGTAGTTTCCCAGGTCCTCCTTCTTGGTCTTTTTGAAGATGGGAACATCAGCCCTACTCCAAACATTGGGCACCTCTCCTGTTCTCCATGATTTTCAAAGATGGTGGAGAGTGGCAGAGCAACATGTGCCAGATCCCTCAGTACCCTTGGATGCATCCCATCAGGGCCCATGGATTTATGGGTGTTAAATCTGTCTAGCCTATCCCTAACCCAACCTTTTATGACCTGGGGGAAGTCTTCCTTTTTCCAGCTGCCTTCTCTTACCTCCAAGGCAAAGAAGGCATTCACTAATTTCAACCTTCTCTGTGTCTTCAGTTTCCTGGACACCCACCTGTTTCAGCAGCAGCCCCACATTTTCCTAATCTTCTCTTTGCTACTGATATACCTATAGAAGCCCTTCTTGTTCTTGATGTTCTTTGCCAGACTCAGTCCTAAGTGGGCCATGGCCTTCCTTGCCACATCCCTGCATACCCTGATGATGTTCCTATAGTCCTCACATTTAGCCTGTCCCTTTTTCCACATCCCATAAATTTCTTTCTTGCATTTGGGATTTCCTAGGTGCTCCTGCTCATCCATGCAAGTCTCCTGCCCCCTTTGCCTGATTTCTTCATCATGGGTATACCCTGAACTTGAGTTTGGAAGAAGTGGTGCTTAAATATTGACTCTCTCTCTTGTTCTCCCTTCTTTTCTAGAGCCTTATCCCATGGGACTCCTCTAATAAGGTTTTTGAAAAGGCCAGAGTTAGCTCTTCAGAAGTTTAGGGTTCTAGTCCTGCTTACTGTTTTGTTTCCCCCATGCAGCCACCTGAGTTTCACCATCTCATGATTGCTACAGCCAAGGCTGCCCCCAACTTTATATCTTCAGCCAGTCCTTCCTGGTTTCTTAGTACAAGGTCCAGCTACACACCTTTCCTCATTGGCTTCTCCACCATTTGTATCAAAAAAATATCTTTAATGATCTGCAGGAACTAAATTTCTCACCTTCCTGATTTCAATTCTGGTGCCTAACCCACAGTCATCTGATTTTATATATGAAAATAAGGGTATATACAAGGTGAAAAAAATTAACAAATTGGATTAGAATATTTCAGAAGTATAAGTGATATAGAAGTATAAATGATAGAGAGCTGTGAATCATAGAGTTGTGTAGTCAAAAATAACTCTCCATGTGCCTAGCCTCCTTGAGAAGTAAGGAATGATTTATACATGAAAAATATTCCTCAAAAGCCAGTAACAGCATTTTTCCATTGCTCTCCTATGAACATCTCCTCTAAGGCATCAAAAGTCACAAAAGTCTTCAAAAAGACAGGGCAGGAGCTTCCTACTATTAGCAGCTTAAGTTCAATTATTTCTCTATACAGATATGAGATACGAGTTAGTGCAAGAAGAAGAATCCAAATATTCCAGCAGATTATGCTTCTCAGTTGCTTTGGCTGCAGCGCTGATTAGGAGTAATGGTCTCCCAGTCAGTCCAATTTCTGAGAGGCTTTGACAGTGTCAACAAAGCAGCCTCCAAAGTTGGTTAACTTAACTGCCCCCTGATTTGATGTATTTTCAGCACATTTCTGTCTCCTTCTGTAATCCATTAACGCACATACACATATACCCATGCTCTTCAGCGCTTAAATAACTTCCAATATTTTTCTTCTTCCTAGTTCCTGCATAGAGGAGGAGGAGTCTGGTTACCTGAATAACAGAAACACAAAATCAGGCATAAATTTAGAAACTTTTAGGCTCCATGATTAGGCTATTGAAGAACAAGAAATGTCTTGCACATAAAAAGGTTTATGCACGAAAGTCAAGGTCTGTAGAATAACATGTATCCAGATAGTTATATATGTAAAAACAAAAAGCACAGAGAACTTAGTAGCCATGTAGGATCAAATGACATGACATGGTCATAAATTCACTGGATAATTCAGGCTGGCTTGGATGTGAGGATGTCTCCTAGCCTCAGTTAAGCTTGCTACCTACCAGGGCCTACTGTCATCTCCCCAGAGCTGTTCCCTAGCCTCATTGTCCTAACCTGCATCCCTGTAGGGTTCTGTCTTCCTGGAGCACAGCTTGGCCTCTGCCCATGCTGAATTCTATGGTGTCCTGGTCAGGCCCTTCCTCCCACTGAATGGCAGGCCAGACAGCCCCTGAGTGAATCAACTGGTTCCTCCTCCTGCAACCTCCATCCCCTCCACTGGATCACCGATAGAGATGTTCAACAGAAGAGCTTCCATAACAGACCCCGCAGGACCCCAATTGTTACCCACCTCCAGGTAAGACATGGCCCATTAACCATGGTCTTCTAAGCCCTACCATCCAACTGGGTTGGGGTTTTTTTGTGGTTTACAGGCCTGTACAACACAGTGTCACCTTTCCAAATGGTGCAAATTTGAAGTTGGTGCTTAAAGCAAATATAATGGATCAAAAATAATACAATACTTACACTAGCATGGTTTCTTAGCTTTTAACGTCTATAAACCAAGCAGTTTCCATACTTGAATATATGAGTGCTTGGTGTACTTTTATTTTTTGAACATTTTTAGTTTCTTTCTGACCACAGCTCCTGACAATAAATCATATAGTGTCATTATGTATTGTGTGGAGAAGAGAAAACCTTGTTTGTTTTAAACATACTGCTAAATAATGTCATTCTCTCCATCTTCATTCTGTTGCAGTAAAGTGTGACTAATCAGTCCCTGTTCACTTTCTCCTCATCGTTCTTGGATTTATCCAGTACTTCCAGACTAAAGAAGCCTATTTGGTTTAGTTTATCCTCATGTGGAAACGAATGGAACATTGTTGTCATCTTTCTCTCTTTCTAGTTTTATTGTGTCCTTTTTGAGATGCTGTAATGAGAGCTGTGTTTAATGTTGATGATACAAGCACATCTTGGACTTGGGGCATAATAATATTTTCTGGTTTGCTCTAATTTTCTTTCATAGTAATTCCTAACAGTTGATTTTTCTTTTTAACTCTCTCTGGGTATTAAGCTGATGTTTTCATAGAAAGAGCCACAATGTCTCTACTATCTTCCTTATGAATAGTAACAGTTCATTTAGAGCCCAGCCCTGGGTATATATACAAAATGTGTACCTACAGATAAGTGTTTTTTCCCAGATGCATTACTTTCACAGCACTGCATTTATCTTTCACTTTATTGCCTAGTCACTCAGTATTGTGACATCTTCCTCCAGCACTTTGCAATCATGTTTTATTTAACTGATCCAAATAATCTTATATTATCAGCAAACATTTTTTACTTCTCTATGTATCTATCCACTTTCCCAGGATTCTGGTGGATGCTGTGAATCCCTTCCTAAGAACCAGTTTCAAACTTGCCAAATTTGACTCTTCTCATCTCAGGGTCATTTTAAACAGCAAATTATACACCACAGTTCATAGGTCAGCAATTGTGTACTGATTATCTTTACAACTCTTTGTCAATATTATCTGATCGTGACAATCTGCTGATTTTTAATTTCCTTTATTGAAATTCTTGCACTGTAGAGTGTTTTGGTGGATTTTAAACCTTTCCTTCACCATTCTTGAAACCTCTTCCAGCTTAGTGCCACTATACACTTCAGACAATCACTGTCTAGCCCATCACCTGCTCTTCAGTTAAAAGGCTGATGAAATGAACAGGCCTTCTGTCCTGGGTTCAGCTACAGCAGTCATTTTTTCTCCTTCTTAGTAGCTGGTGCAGTGCTGTGTTTTTGACTTTCAGTCTGGGAACAATGCTGATAACACCAATGTTTTTAGTTGTTGCTAAGTAATGTTTACTCTGACCAAGGACTTTCTCAGTCTCATGCTTTGCCAGAGAGGAGGGGAAGCCAGGAGGAAGCAGAGGCAGGACACCTGACCCAAACTGGCCAAAGGGCTATTCCATACCACAGCACGTCATGCCCAGTATAGAAACTGGGGGGAGTTACCCGGAAGGCCCAGATCGCTGCTCGGGTCGGGCTGGGTATCGGGCGGCGGGTGGTGAGCGGTTGTGTCCTTTTCCCTTATTATTCCTCTTATCATTATTATTGGTAGCAGTAGTGGTTTCTATTATACCTTAGTTACTGGAGTGCTGTTATCTCAACCCGTGGGAGTTACATTCCTTCGATTCTCCTCCCCATCCCTCCGGGAGCGGGGGGAGGAAGGAAAAGGGGGGAGTGAGCGAGCGGCTGCGTGGTTCCAAGTTGCCGGCTGGGCTTAAACCACGACACCTTCACCACAACAGATTCCCAATGTGCCTCATTTGAAAAGGTTTTCTATATTGATGGGCAGCCACCAGTAACCACTTCCACCATCATAATCATAACTGGATATCTATAGTCACTTGTTTCATAAACACAATCATCTTCTGTAGTTCTTAATCTATAAGGATTTCCCAGTAGCAGTAAAACCTACCCAAAGGCATATAGTATATTTTAGCCTGTCTTCTTTGTTGTGACTCTTAGACCTCTGTTACATAAGGAGAAAGAGCTGGAGGAGGAGAAAGCTGCATGTTTGACTGTACTCAGTGACATTTGCTGCATATACACATTTAAGAGAATATCCAGACACAGATTCAGTGCTCTAAGTATCAGCTTGTCCTTGTTAGCTCTTCTTTCAGCCTTTGTGATACTCCTGATGCTCAGTAAAAGACTGCCTCAAATGCCGGCCATGACAACTGAGCTCTATAAACCAACCACCAGCAAAACTCAAGCTGAATCAAGGGGCTGCTTGAATAATTTATGTGAGTGTTATTTTTACAAATTCAATGCATTTACAACTCAATCCAGTACACATGAACATGTGTAACAGTCTATTCACAGCAAATTGGGCCAAAGAGAGCCTACATGTTCCTGAGATGAAAATAAAAAACAAAACAAAACAAAGCATGACAGGTCAGCACCTGAATTCCACTGGAGTTGATTATACAATTTGTACCGATACGTAGCTTCCAACAAAAAATTTAAAAAAAAAAAAAAAAAAAAAAAAAGAAAAAAAATACCCAAACAAAACAAACCACAAATAGTTTATCGGAACCACAGCAGCACTGGTTTCTCCAGGTGCAAGCCTTTCATCTGCCTCCATTCACATTTTTTCCTGGAATATGCAGTCTATGCTCAGAATTACTCAGTTTAAGAATATGTGCTGACTAATTGTTATGTTTGGCCTTTTTTTAAGTGGAAATACAAAATACTATGCTTACACTGGCATCAGCTGCTTCTAGTTAATGATTTTCAAATAAAGAGAGTTAGGCAAACTGTTAGTTTACATATGTTATTTTACAGTACGCACATTCTTTTTAGGGCATCCTAACAGTGTAACACCAATTATAAACAAAATAAAGAACACAACTGAAGTAAATTGCTATTGTTTAATTGACCTAATTTGATATATACAAGGTGAGAATTTGATTTTTTGATTCAACTTACACAGGTTCAGCCAGATCACAATTAAAATAGAAATATTTATATATTCTGTTTATGATCCTATGCAGTTTTTCATAAGTATCAGTATTTTAAAGAGAGGGAGAAGGGCAGGGCAGGGCAGGGCAGGGCAGGGCCGGGCAGGGGAGGGCAGGGCAGGGTTTTTTGGGAAGGGCAGGGCAGGGAAAGGAAGGGAAAGGAAGGGAAAGGAAGGGAAGGGAAGGGAAGGGAAGGAAATAAAAGTAACTGCAAAGAAGGGAAAGATCCAATTCTGGAAAATACAGCATTCTGTAAGAAAAGAACAAAACAAGGTTATACACACTAACATGTCTTGGTCTATTTGTCTGTGTTGTCTCAACTGATCTTCTGAATTTTCTTACAAAGGAAAGTGCATCCTTGATATTGATATGCAGTCGAGCAGGACATAATACACCACTTACCCTGAGAACTGTGTTTTCCTTAATGCAGCTACAGCATAAATGTGTGATTGAGACTTGTCTTTTTAACCATAGTTAAGATGGTAGGACTTGTGTAAATTGTTAGCTATTCATGTGATAAAGTGTGGTTAGAGCTAAACCTTAACATGTAACTATACAATCAAAAGCAAAATGACCTACTAGTTCTACCGTGTGCACCTCTTCTTACAAAATCATTGAAGACTCATCTCACTTTGAATCTCTTTTCCATTTCTGGATGAAATATTGCCATTAATAGCAGTTATACTGCCACTTACTGATTATTTTATTTTTTTCAGTAATATTGTAGTTAAAAGTACAATTTGGGTCCTTCATTATGAAATTTTGAGTAATGAAGTCTTACAAGTTTAAGATGAGACCTACAACACCTACTGAATAGTCACTGTTAAATTACCATAGCTCCAAGAAGTTAAGCAATACACAACCAAATTGTTCACTGTATTTCAACATGACCTGGGTGAAAAACAGTTTAGGAGCACTTCTCATGTTAGGTCTGATGACATACAGACGTAGAGAGACACAGTGTTCACAGGAGCTAGCATCTGAACAGTCACAGAACCAACTATGACCGACTACGGGGTATTTTGATTGCATGTCTTCACTGTACTCAGTCAGTATGGTTTTCAGAGGTGCTGGAGCACAGTGTCTGTAACAGAAGCTTTTTACTACGTGAGTTTGGGCAACATGCTTTCCTGTTCTCATCTTTGCAACCTTTAAGAAGCAGAAGCATCCAAAAATGTCTCAAGACTAAAGCAACATAGAAGAGATCTAGGAAAGAGAGGCTTTATTAGTGATTTGTTCATAATCTAGAAGGAGCATAACAGAGTTAATAAATATTTTTCCAAGATTTAATTGCTGTTTTTGAAGTTAAACACTTCAAAGTAATGGTGCCATCTGGTGACTGAATTATGTTAAACACTTAAATTAAAGAAATTATTAACTCAATTAACTATTCATAAATTGGGTCCCAGCATCCCTGGAGTGAGTGACATGAGCAGACATAAGCAGTCTAATGCCAGTGTGCTGTGGTTCAAAGCTTAACTTTAAAATTGACAAATGCCAAGATCCTAGCTCTTTCTTAAAGTTGGAAATACATGTAATACTCTGTAACTCAGTGAAGCTCATGGTACTTAGTAAGTTCAAGATTTGTCATCTAAGTGAGTCAAGAAGATTTTAATTTGACAGGATTAGTTTATGGTTGAGATGCGTGAAGTGTGACTGCTAATATTTTTCTCCAGAAAAAATACAGAGTAATTAATTTTCAGATCATAAGCATTGATTTGGATGTGTCTATATTTTAAGTGACAATCCATCTTGTCCACAATGGCAACAACATAAACGTGCTTAGAAAAAAAAAAAATATCTTCCTCAAACACTTTGCTTTAAGTATTTTATTTTCAGTTAGGGAGCTTGGAAGCAACCTCCCACTGAAGTCCTACTAATAATTTTTCCTGATTAACACAAGAACATAAATAAAAAAGAGAACTGAACACTTTTTTTTTTTTTAGTTAAAATAATCAAGTCAAGGAAAACAGCTTACGTGACAGATAGCTTGTGTTAAAATGATTGATTCATTAATCTTAACCATATGAACATGTTCACATTAGCAGGGTCAGCTTCTAGAAAGGATGTAACCACAGTTACATATTCACACAGGTGTAAAGTTGAAGTTAGCCTAATTGCACAAAAACTTTCCTTAGGAACTAAGTGGAGGCTTTACAGAAGATAACTATTGAGTGCCAAAGGCAGAGAAAGTTTCAGTGTGATTCTCAAATCATAGCATACAGATTATAAATTAGTTAGGAAAAGGAATGTCCTTTCATCATACTAGATAAAGCAGCCAGCATAAAGATGTTTGGATCACTGACTGGGATGTCTAGCAGTATCTACAAAGACTCACCCTTAATCTCAGTACAAAGGTATCTGTTATAAGCTTTTTTTGGTGATAAAACAACTAGACCTTTTAAGCTAAACAGCTTCAGAGTTGAATTGGGTTAATGAGAAAGGCTTCACACTTGCAATAAACATTAATGTCAGCACATGACAATATATATTCAGGGAGAATTTTCAGCAATGTTAATATAGCTTCTGAATGAAATTTATCACTCTATTCATTACACATTTTACAGGGTAAATCTTTATAGCCATGTAATTCCATGATGATGGTGTTACCACTGCCCACAACTGGCCACAGGCTTTGCTTTAAGCTGAGAGTTCAGGGATTAGTACCTGACATGTTTTGTCTGGATTTCACTTGGCCTCCCTGGAGATTTGTTTCATTTAGCAGTAACAGCAATTGTCTAATGACGAGGTAACTTTTGGTTTATGTTTTGTTCAGCTTTGAAAGTAAATCGCATTAAAGTAGTTAAATTATCTGTATACTGAAATACACATTTAATAGCTAAAAGCAGCAATAACAAGTAGTTAGTCTATGTCAAAGAGATAGCTGTGACTTAGAAAGAAGTGCAGCATGGATAAGCAGATGGCAGCAAGGACCTTCAAAGGCCAAAAACAGAGCAATACCAGAAGCCATGGGTTACCAGTAGCTAACCAGCCATTGGGCCACAATAACCTCATGCAACGTTACAGGCTTAGCGAAGAGTGGCTGGAAAGCTGCTCAGTGGAAAAGGACCTGGAGGTGTTGATTGACAGACACTGAGCATAAGCCAGCTTGTGCCCAGGCAGCCAAGAAGGGCAACAGCATCCTGGCTTGTATAAGATATAGTGTGGCCAGTAGGGCCAGGGCAGTGATCATCCCCCTGTACTCAGCACTGGTGAGGCTGCATCTTGAATAGTGTGTTCAGCTCTGGGCCCCTCATTACAAGAGAGACATTGAGGTGCTGGAACGGGTCCAGAGAAG
Organism: Nestor notabilis; assembly: GCF_000696875.1. Classification (NCBI taxonomy): domain Eukaryota; kingdom Metazoa; phylum Chordata; class Aves; order Psittaciformes; family Psittacidae; genus Nestor; species Nestor notabilis. The sequence continues at coordinate 101,788 of NW_009927643.1, read as the reverse complement.
GGCAATGAAGCTGGTGAAAGGTCTGGAGCACAAGTGTGATGAGGAACAGCTGAGGGACCTGGCGTTGTTTAGTCTGGAAAAGAGAAGGCTCAAGGCGACCTTGTCACTCTCTACAACTACCTGAAAGGAAGCTGGCAAGAGGAGGTGGCTGATCTCTTCCCAAGTAACAAGTGATAAGAAAGAGGTAATGGCCTCAAGGTGTACCAGGGGAGGTTTAGACTGGATATTAGGAACAATTTCTTCACCAAAAGGGTCATCAGGCATTTGAACAGGCTTCCTAGGGAAGTGGTAGAATCACTGCTGCTGGAAAATGTTCAAAGTACATGCAGACAAGGCCCTTAGTGACATGTTTTAGTGGTGGTCTTGGCAGTCCTGGGGTAAAAGTTGGACTTGATGATCTTAAAGTTATTTTCCAATCTAATTTATTCTATGATTCCTGGTCACTGAAGGAGCACAGTCCTGGAAGCTGGGTAAAACTATTCGTGGTAGTAATAAAGAAACAAAAAGAAAGAATCCAAACAAGAGGAAAACACACCTTATATGGTTTGGCATTGGTATGTCCTAGGTGGAAAAGAAGAAATCATGAACATCAACTTCATCTTTCCCCCTGCAAATGGCTCAGGCTACTGGTGATGAGCCATACCCCACATTCCTTGGAGTGAAGCTACCAACAGCCTTAGAGCTCAGACAGGTAGTGCAAGGCTGAGCACATCATTAAAGAAAAAGTTAGACTGTAGGAAGTTTGTGCCTGTACCATTGTTGCTGTATGTTACTTGATTCATAAGCACTGGTATCATGTTAGTATCATTGCAACTGGGCTAATAAAATTCTTCAATTAAAAGGTTAAAATTTTAATTAGACCAACAATATATTATTGGCTTTTTGTGTAAGGTATGTTCCCGTTTCCTGTAAAAGGATTTTGAGTATAACAAGCTGGCGGGAGTTAAAGCAATCTGTTTTGTAACGCAGGTACAACAGATAAGTAGTATTTTACATTAGCTATGTTATTCAGCACATGGACTGGCAGAAGAGAATAGTATGCCTATTACAAGATGATTATTCACAGAGGGTGTACCATTCTGAAGCACCTAAATTCTTTCACTCCTGATATTTCAGAAGAGAGCACTGAAGTTGCAACTGGCCAGTTCCAAGCTGCTGATGACTGGAATCATGTCAGGCATATTCAGTTGATTCCTATGTTACCTGACCATGAGATTTCTACACGTGAAAGTCAACTGTTGTGATTGAAGTGTCCATAATAATATACTATAATAAAATGAGATGCAAATGAGTGCTTGGAACCCAGCCAGCTGTTGTAAATCTTTGCTAAGCTGTGAGGACAGCTCCTTGAAACTATCCAGGCTAAACCAGTTGATGACAGTTGAAGATCTGGGTCAGCATGTTACAGAACAAGGAATTATCTCCACTTTGATTATTTTGAGAATAATTGTTGAGATAAGCTTATTACCTCTGATCTTCTCAAACATCTGCCTTTTCAGTGTCTGTGATTGCCGTCTCTTAATTCTCTTTCAATTTTTTAGTTCAGAAAGCACGTTAGCTCATTAAAGCCTACATTATTTTCTTACTATACTGCAGGGTTTCTCTTGGAATCAATATGGGCTATCAGGTAACATGTCTTTCATTAGGGAGTGTATGTCAAAAGGTGAACCTTACTTGTCAAAGCACATCTCCTCTAAAGCAATGTAAATAATTACACTTCTTTTTACAGAAGTGCAAATAAAATTGGACTGTAGCTTATGTCTTAATCAATACAAGTTATCATGTATTTTCATGCCTCTCAGCTAAAAAAATTAATATACAAATTACAGCTGTCACTAGTGTTTATATATGACTGTAACCATTTCAAAAGAGTAATAAATATATTTCTTATTTAAATGAGGTCTTTACAAAAATCCTTTAAATGTGGGGTTTCAGATAGGGTCTCTTTAAGTGCTTATTGGCATAGACTTTATGCTCAGGCCCAAAGCAAAAACTGCAAATGTCTAGGCTGGGATCTTTTTTTCTATTATTCCTTTCTTCATGCCCTCCTCCAAATTAAGAAAAGCAATTTACTTCATAATTTTAAACTATCTACAGTCATTAGGCAGATTAATCAATCACCTACAACTTTTTATATGGAAATAAATAAAATTAGCTTTTAAGAAAGAGATTGAAGGGAAAAAAAGGCCCCAAAACTAATTTGTGGGGATGATGGGACAATCACAGTTCAAACACAATCATCAAATACCACAAAAAAAGGACATTCACCTTTAACTTATATTCAGAAGGGGAAAAAAAGGGCTCCAACAGAGCTTAGACCAAAAAGCAGCACATTTGCCAGTGACTGAGAGATCTATGGGTTGAAGACATCTTATCTGATCCAGAAAGAGATTTGTAAGGGTTTTTTCACTGTGTTGGACAGTAACTCAACAGTGCGGACTTTAACCAGAATAATTCTGTAAGGAAGAAATACTACAAATATGGGAGAGACATTTCCAGTATTTCTTTGAAGAAAGGCATTAAGCAAAGCAAAACAAACATAATTAAAAAACCCAAACAAAATTAAGAAAAAGCAGAAAAAAGGTATTCTAATGTGAATTACTAATAGTCCAGTAGTCTTGTTTATCCACAGTGAATTATTTCTATAACACTTCAATCACATACGCATTTTCTTCCTTTTTTTTTTTCACACATGATCTCCTAAAATTTAGATTTTTTTGGTGTGCTGCAGTCATCTTCAGTTTGCTCTTTTTCAGGTTTCCTGACATATAAATACAGCCAGTGTCCTCTTAAAAAGAAAACAGTTAGAGACTGACAGAAAAGGAACAGTGAGATTGACAGGTGCATTAACCAAACCTGTGAGAAGCTCCCAGAAGATGGAAGTTTTACCTTGAAAACTAAATAGAAGGTTAAAAACAGATATTCAATATATTTATTGTCTTCTGTGAGGATACAGTGGTATCATTAATAAGTGTAAGGTAAACCGAAGTCTACTGAGGATGGTCTGAAAAGGAAAAAATGGTCAGGGGTTCTCTGTCA
>NW_009927643.1:44706-98718 GCF_000696875.1 Nestor notabilis | reverse complement strand
AGAGTGTTTAGGCATAATGTAGAGCTGTTTTCTAGAGCTGTGATAATGTTTTCCAGACTTTTTGTAGAACTAAGCATACCTGAGGCTATTTTTCCCCAAAGCCATTTTTCATTGTTAAGCAAATTAGATACTCACTTAGCAGAGACAAGTGTAAAACTACTTTGACTTACCAAGACACAAGCCTAGTGACCTCCACCTGCCCTTAGTTGCCCAGAGCCCACAATGGGGTGCCTTGCTTCATAGAAAGTCTTGAATTGATACAATGTAATTTTTTCTTGCATTCTCTGAGTTCTAGACACACCAGGTTGTAGCTACAGAACAGACTTTAAAAAAGAAACCTGAAGCTTCTGTTAGTGTTTCTAATTTTTCCCTGTTGAAAAGGAAGAATAAATTAAAATTATATTCCTTGAACTCCCTATGGTGTTTGATTTGCTCAAATGCCTTCCAGTTCTTAGGTATTTTTACAACAAACCCAGAAAATATCAATGTAAACATAATTTATATTACTACCTAAATAAATTCATTCCTTTGTTTTGTCTCCAGGCCATCCTTTCACAAACCTGTGTAAAACTAATTCTCACTAAATTCAGAAGAGACAGTAATGAAAAGAAAATATGTTTGTGCTGAAGCCCTTTTACATTTTGTTTCTGTTACAGTTTTCATGTTGTACCTTTCTCTTAATAGTCCTGACTCCTAAACATGATGTTATCCTCCAGAATAGATTTTTCTGAAGAGAAGATGTAAAAAGAAAGGAAGGAGTAATGCTCGGTATCTCATACCAGATCTTTTTTTCCTATCTGACATTTCATGCCATTGTAATATTGTGCCATTACAAAAAAGAGCACAAAAAGTCAATTCTACCTTTTTTTTTTTTTAATATAATCTTTTCGGAGTGTTATCATTGGAGTGATAACAGAAATTGTTAACAGAACATCAAAACCAGACAGCCTTGGTGTTCACCACATGTTTGATTTGTCTATGCAGATAGATAAAACTGATGATGAAGAAGCTGAATGTGCCAGGGAAAAACTAGAAGGCAAGCTTCCTAGAAATTTCTAAAATTTTAAAAGAAGTTATATTCCATATAGTTACATCTCAGAAGCATTTTCCCTTGATTTTCTAGCTGTTTCATTGCAGTACTACCTCTTCTTTCAAGTCTGTGTAATCGTTCATAAATTTATTAAGAAATAAAACATGAGAAGCACTTGACAAAACCAGTAGAAAAGCAGGATAGAACTGATGAAATAATACACTTTTCACAATAAACAGTGAACCTCTGGAACTTGTGGCCAAAGAAGGAGACAGATATAAAAGCCAGTTCAAAAGGATGGTGAACTCACTCATGGACAACAGGTTTAAGGACAGAGTAAAGGGGGTAAGTAAGGAGGTGCCTCACAGGCACTTCTGTTGTAGCCATTGAAAATGTTGAGATAGTATGAATGACTACTGTATCAAGACTACGTGATTTTATTTAAAACCTTCGATAAAATTTTCCAGCCTCTTTTCCTTCTACTCCAAAGTAAATATTTTTTTTTTTTTTTAAGGGAGCAGAATTTAGAATGGGAGGATAATTGATAATTCAAACAACAGCAGACCTGCTAGTCTGACTTCAAGGAGGCCAAATATTTAGATAGTTTTTTGAAAAGTATTCCTATCCATGAAAGCAAAGAAACAACTCTTCAAAATGGTAGGAAAGGCTACTTAGCTATTTTGAAATGGTTGTTGACCTTTTAATGAATAGGATTACTCCTTCTCTAATTTTTTTCGACTTATGGACCCTCCTGCTCTTCTAGAAAAGAAAACAGAAATCTGTATTTGCAACATTTCTGCAACACATTCAGTGTTGAGTAAGTGCTTAGCCCCACTGAAGTCAAAATAACATAAACTCTCAGAGAGGCGTACGCATTTCAAGGCCAGTGAGTGTTTTTCCCCATAGGAAGCTATGCAAATTTCTTATTCTATTGGTGATGTGATTCTTAAATTACTATCTGAGTGACTGCATTAGTATAAGCAAACTAAGAGTTTAGTCTGAAAATCTACACTCATGCACTTTTCAGAGACTACTTTAAACCTCTGGTTTTCAACAGATTGCAGCAAAGAGAAATAAGAGAAAAATTGATCCTTATTGTCAGCACTTCTGGCAAAAAAAGAGTCCTCCCATAAACACTTGACCTAACCCAATCACTTTAAAAATTGGGTAGGTTACTACAGAAGAAGAGTTACAGAGATTTAAGCTATTCTAGGCTAAATCTAGTCTAATTTGAAAGAATTGTTACTGTATGGAAAAAGCAAAGCAAAAAAGAGAATTTACTCACTGCAGATTGTTTACAACTGGAGACTATATAATCTTATTAACTGGTTAAACAAAATGCAGATTATTCTTTTTCCCCTTTGGGAAAGTAAAAACACAAGTATTTAACCACCTATTCTTTATCATGATTCCCTGATGTATGTATGAAGTTAGATGTGGTGATACCTCTAATTAAAAAATAAACATTCTCATTAACAAGCACAGGCAGCTGCCAAATCATCTGGGTTTTTTTCCTTAAGTAAAGAGCCGTTTAAACAATACTGGGCCTGCACTATGGCTGAGCTCGGGCAGCAGAGGGAAAATTCAGCTGCAAAGTACCAGGCTATATGTTGCAAACACTGAACATGCAGCAGGTGAATTATACTGGTTCTTAAGCAGAGAGCATAGGTACAGCCTGCAGCACAGCCGTGGCAACACGGACCACTGTGGATCCTGTAGAACTCACCTAAGACGTTGTTGAAATGGTGATTACAAGCCAAACACATCAACCTACTCAGTACATTTTGCTGAGGGCAAGCTCCAAGGAGCAGCGATCAATAAAATCACTATCCCAAAAACTGAAGGCAGAGCAGTAGCCTTTACTGCTGCCTTTTCTGCTTAGTGCTGCACTGAGTGTCAATGCTGAGCCAACAAGTATCACCACACCTGACAAGAAGGTCTGAACATCTCCTGACCTACTTTTTAGGGGCCAGTCCAAAAGTATCCAGCAAAATGCGACATCATAACTTCATTATTAGAAGTATCAGCTCCTGGACACCAATATTGGTGATGATGTATAACACAAAAAATCCTAATTCAATTTTTCAAACCCAATACTGGATTTCTGGAGATGGATGAACCCTTAAGAATTGCATTTATGATATCCTAAGAATCAAATTCAAGGAATTTTTGCTTCCAGATTTTAATAGTATAAGGAATAAATTGTAACCATGAGGATTGTAACTCTTTTTAACTCCAGAAACTGCTTAGCTGTGGGCTTATGAAGCAACTCTAGCAAGGAACACTCCTGACATTGTCTGAAAGTAGCTCCTAATCTCCTAGAAAAGCTGGAAGTTAAATAACCTTGCTTATAATGCCTCACATACACTTAATTTTATGGGTTAGGATGTGCATGATTAAGCCAAAGAAATTGTTATCTTCACTTACATTTGTCATTATAACCCCAAAGGTAAAAAGCAGTCGTTTTTTAAATTGCACTAGAATGTTTAAACTCAATCTAATGTTAGGGTTCAAGGGAAATGGGGATGGGGGGAGGAACGACTGTTACCTATCAGTCAGTCATTTGAGGAGATTTCTAACTGGTCTCCAAAGAGTACTCTGAAAGCGGGAATTACCTGTTTCAGGTGTTCAGCTGGCAAGGAAATCACTTGGCATTGATACTAATGGTGAATAACAACTAATAATACATCTCTCTTGCATCTTAGTTTGAACCAGGAATGCTTCTGTGAAGTGACTTCGGGTTGTTTCTCACTTGCAACACTTCACCTGACATCTCAGAACATGCTCCAAACACATGAACTAGATGTCTTCTGGACACAGTATTCAAGGTGCGACCTAACCAGCACCGAGTACAGGTTGATGATCACTGCCCTGGCCCTGCTGGCCACACTATTGCTGATACAGGTTAGAATGCTGTTGGCCGCCTTAGCTGCCTGGGCACAAGCTGGCTCATGTTCAGCTCCATTAATCAGCACACCCAGATCATCAATGAAGATGTTAAACAACTCTGGCCCTAACACCAAGCCCTGAGAGAACGCTACTAGTGACCAGTTACCAACTAAATGTGATACCATTCACCACCACTCTTTGGGCTCAGCCAGCCACCCAGTCTGTTTTTTACCCATCTTGGGATCATCTGCTCAATGACCTTCACCGGCACTGAGCTCAGGCTGACAGAACTGTAGTTTCTGAGGTCCTTCTTCCTGCCTTTTTTGTAGAGAGGCCTCACACTTGCCAACCTCCAATCCTCTGGGACCTGCTTACTAGAACAGGACTGTTGATAGATGATGGAGAGTGGCTTGGCTTGACGAACTTTCTTTTTACGTCTTCCTACCCTCTCCATTTACCAGCACTTGCAGCACTTCAGAACACACTTCTGTGACCAAAAACAACTACTCCACTGTCCTCAGAAGTCCCTGTTCCAAATGGGTCTCTGGCAACCTTGTGTGAAACCGTTTCAGAAGGAGCCACAGCCATGAGACCTCTGACATGCTAAGGAGCTGCGCAACCACCTGAGTTGCCAGCAATGCTCGAGGTGCAGCTTCAGCAGCAGAGCATGTAAAGGGAGCAGCTGCTTATTCAGCAGCAGCTGCATAAGCGATAGATGTGGAAGGAGCCAGTCAAGATGCAAAAGTTGTTTTAGCAAAAATCTGCAAGTTGATCCTTCATCTGTTTAGTGAGATACATGAATAGTGGTATGGAAAACAAATATAGAGGGCATGGGAAAGAAATCACCTGAAAATATCAAGACGTATTCCATGTTTTATATGACTACATAGCCTAAATCCACCGATCTTCTAAGAGCTTACTTCTAAATGAAGAGTACAGACTGTGTTTCCTTTTCTGAGCTGAGTAAACATAATGCTCTACACTAAGAGTTACACACATCATCCAGCAAGATAAGGCAATTTTAAGCATGGCATCTTTAGACATATTCTTTGTCTTCCTAAACCCAAAGACTGACAAGTAAATCTACAAATTTAAGCAGTCTGGAAGGTTTGCTGATTACATATGTAGAACAACTGAATTACTATTATCCTTCAGTTACTTAAGACTACATACATTTATTTTAAAAAGAACACACACACCACAAAAAAAACCCCACAAAACAAAACAAAAAACCAAAAACCAACCAAAAAACTAAATCAATAACATAAAAGGCAGCTTGGGGTTAACAAGAAGATTCATCATTCCAAAATGAGTTGTAATATTGTTTCCAGTTTCAGCCCACTTCTATCAGGAAGCAAAGTCAAAGCCAAATGACTATGTTAGCAGAAGATTTCATATCAGTTGACCTCCTGATTTTATTTTTATTTTTTTAATTAAAAAACATTTTCTTCTTGGTCATCCTTAACACTAGCTTCTGTGTGTTGAGACAGATTAATGTGTCATCTTGGTTTAGGGATATTTGTGGATTACACTATTGTAGAGTTTAACCACCAATGAATAATTCAGATCACTAATTTACTCAAACATCCAGTCAAATCAAAATCCACAAATAGATTTTCCTCATTTCCCTCAGTAGCCTTTTTATTTTATTCTTTACTTCTTGTAAAGACAATTTTTCTTCAAAGCCAGAAGATATTTATGTATCAGTCATATTAAAACATGTCCAAGTTAACCAAACAACACAACCTCACATGTCAGTAATTCAGGGGAAAAAGAAATCTGCTGGATTCCTAGTGGCAATTCAGAGTACAAGGATCTCATCCAAATTTATCACCATGGCTGAGGAAAAAGCAGATGACCAAGGACGGCGAGGATACACTAAGGGCTACATTTTCATTCATGGAAGGGCAATTTAATTTGTCGTTCCTTTTTATGAATTGCAAGCATAGATGCATTTGCACAAAAATATGTAGACAATTTAAAGCAATTAATTAAGCATGCAATTTATATGAAAACAATTTTTTGTTGGACACTATCTAGGCATCCAAAATGCACATACGATTTCTGTGCCTTCTAATTTGTGGACACCATTTATTTTGATTATGCAATTAGGGAAGTAGATTAATTAATTTATGTCTTACTAAAGGAAGCAAGGCAAATTCAGCAGCCAAGGTGTCAAAGCTATTAAGAAAAAAGAAGCAGCAGCACACAACATTGAAAAGAAAAGCTCCAGGCAAACAAAGCTTCTACATACCAAAACAGAGAAGATAAAATCCTGAATTTAGGGAGTGAAAGCTAGGCTAAAATGTGTCACTTAAAGTCTCACTGTGGGAGAAAACATTTAATGCCAAATCTTAGAAACATGAATGTAAAAATAAAGGAGGAAAGATCATCAAGCTCAGAGCAAGCTAATGGTCTCACTGGTTCAGAAATGTTTTATGTCATTCCCGTTAGAGATCACTGGAACATTTATACCTAAATACATTTTCATTAAAATAAGTATTTCACAGAAGCTGGAACATTTTACAGAGGCATTGTGATTTCAAAGCAGCTTTCAGCTAAACAAAGAAAAAGTAAGAGACCACCAAAATAAAAACCACAACCTTTTCAGTCAAACTTCTCAGCACAGCACAATATAGGAAAAAAAAAATACTATTTAAGAGTCTTGGGTTAGCCCAAGTTCATAAACTAAAACTGACTGGAAGCACTGGAAAGTTGCTGAAAAGAAAACAGTCATCCTTCAACCCTCTCTGAGCTTCCCCTTGATTCTTTTGCCTGCTATGAAAACCATTTGCATTCCAGCTCAACCAGAGAGGCACACATCCATACCTGGCAGCATTGCTGACAAGTTCTCAGTTGTTACCTTGAACTCCGCTATTATGGGCTTGCTGCAAGGATTGTGTCAGTCTTATGAACTGTTAAGGAAACAGATATTTGCATGAAGTACATGGTCAGTTTTGGAAGAGCTTATCACATTGTCCAAAACATGTAGCTGAAGAGTGAATGAATACAAACTTAATGTCCTCGAGTCCTGAAATATGCAGGCTCTTCGAATAGCAAAGATTTAAGCACAAGCTTTGAGAAGGCTGTTCACTTTCCCAAGTCATGCACATATTTCAGTCAACTGCACTCAAACTGTATTACTCACAACACTCTTAGCTTGTATAGTAAAGATTCAGAGGGGATAAGACAGTGTTTTGAAATTCTTCAATATAAAGATCCTTAAGAAAATATTGTCTATAATGATTCAGTGTGAGGAGATGATCTTTATACAGATTATGTCTTGTAAAAGCTGCATACAAAGCTTCCCTCCTTCCCTTCCAACCCCTACCATCCTTTTGCCAAAAAGGCATTTTTTTCATTCTTCTCTGTTACCTCTTGTGTCAGTGCCTCCTCTATGATAATTCCTCATAGCCTTTGGAGGCTGAATAACACCCTCTCTTAAACACAAGGATCACTACTTGTACATGATTGAGTCTGCAGCAATCCTTAAGGCCACCAAGTGATGCCTCTGAGTCTCATGACCAATAGTGTTTGTTGTTTAAGTTTTAACATTATAACATTATAAACTACTTTTATTAATTACATGATTTCTACACTGAAAATGTGGTGACATATAAAAATCACATCCAAAGCAGATTTACACTGTTTTTCAAAGAGATGGTCTTTTCGGGTTCTTGTTTAGACAAAGACTAAATGCCTTAAAACCCTCAATCAAGTCACCTAAAGCAAAGGTTCCATCTTACTACATTTTGACTGAAGTGCCCACGACTACAACAGTAAATAATCAAGTAATTTATTTTTTTTTTAAATAGATTTGGATCATGTAACCTTGAGCTAGAAGTCCTGTAGCCCAGACTCCTTTTCCAAAAAGAAACAGTTCATACAGCAGAAGAGTAGAAGGTTCAGATGCCCCAGGTGCCACTTGCTTGCAGCTCTCTGGAAAAAGGGTTCATACTTTCTGATTTTAACCACAGGGGATGGCAGCATTAGATTCCTAAATAGACTTTTTCTTGTTAACTTCAGTTCTGTGTGTTCAGGGGAGAGAGTTAAACAAGTTACGGTATCCACTGTGTTTTATGGATTTATTGTGTTTGGCAGATGTTGTTTCACTGCTTTTATTGGGTCTGTACAACCTGAAGGTTTGTGGATTAAAAAAAAAATATATAATTTTTTTTAATGCATTTTGGATGAGTTTGAGAGGGGTATTTTGTATATTTTCAAATTGACAAAGTTAGAGACAGACATATTTTCAAAGTGCTTACATGAACTCCTGTGCATTTAACTTCAGATGAGTTCAATACTGTGACTTTAGTGCATTTAATGGCACAATATTATAACAGATAATAAGAAGCAGTGAAATCTCATGTCAAAATAAAGGGTGCTCTTGTTAAATTTGTAATGCTAAAAAATGTATATTAAGTGGCTGGTTTTGACATTAAATAACATAGCATGGAAAAAAATCTCACAAGAATAGCATTTTGCTAAGATGTACATCATTATCTTTAAATTGAAATGTCTCTGTCAGTATAAAAAAAGTAACTAACTTGCTCATCCATGACTAGTGAAATAGCTTTTCTTCCTGAGCACTAAGGAGGAGATACACAGGTAAATAAAGATTTCAGGATCTTTGGAAGTACCTGGGTCAGACTTCGACATATACTGTCTTGGACTACCTACACAGACTTAGGGTGTTTAGGAGTGCACAGGGAAACAAAGATTGCCCAGAGCTCATTGCCTGCCCCACCTGGGCTGACCAAGGCAGCCTGAGTTCAGTTGTATCTCTGCCCCAACTTGATACTGTAATTGTACCAGTTCATCCTGTTTTGAACAAGTCTCATTATCTGCCAAGCAGGGAACTTCTCTAATATAATTATATGGCTTCTAAATTAGAGGTGTCTGAGGTCCAGCTAGTTCAGATCACAAGGAAGTGGGTAACACATCTTCCTGCAACCCACCTGTGTAAGCATAGCTTTCTATGCAATGTTGCAGTCAAAGTGAGCCATGTGTGTGTTTTGCAAGTCATAACACAGACATACTGCTGTACTATGTCTGACAGGCAGTCTGCTATGTTACTGTCCTGGGTTCAGCTACAGCAGTCATTTTTCTCCTTCTTAGTAGCTGGTGCAGTGCTGTGTTTTTGACTTTCAGTCTGGGAACAATGCTGATAACACCGATGTTTTTAGTTGTTGCTAAGTAATGTTTACTCTGACCAAGGACTTTCTCAGTCTCATGCTTTGCCAGAGAGGAGGGGAAGCCAGGAGGAAGCAGAGGCAGGACACCTGACCCAAACTGGCCAAAGGGGTATTCCATACCACAGCACGTCATGCCCAGTATAGAAACTGGGGGGAGTTACCCGGAAGGCCCAGATCGCTGCTCGGGTCGGGCTGGGTATCGGTCGGCGGGTGGGGAGCGGTTGTGTCCTCTCCCCTTGTTATTTCCCTTATCATTATTATTGGTGGTAGCAGTAATAGCTTTGTATGGTACCTTAGTTACCGGTCTGTTCTTATCTCAATCCATGGGAGTTACATTCTTTCAATTCTCATCTCCATCCTTTCAGGAGCAGGGGGAGGGAGAAGGTGGTGAGTGGGTGAGAGGCTGCGCAGTTCTGAGTTACCAGCTGAGCTTAAACCACGACATTGCAGTTCAAGAGGATTTGAGCTACTTCCTCTCTGGGCATTCACCTGGGGATTTCAGTCCTCATCTTGTTTTCACCCAGCAGTAGTGTGGCAATAAGCAACAGCTGGTTGCTGTATAAGAGGTGTTTTGCTTTACTGTAACAGAAAGCACCACAGTTATAATCACATCTTTTATTTGTATGACAAATATTACTGTCCTGCAAGTAATCCTGTCAACATGGCCAGCACTTCAGAAAGCCCTAAGAACACCTTAAATTGCACAGTTCTCAGCACTGATACTATCTCTTTTCTATATGGTTAGAGCAGCTCCTTTCTCACAGCTCACCCTATATAATGATTAATGACTAAAAACCACATTGCTTGGAATATTTGATCTTTACAGGAAGATTCAACACCTACAACAGGACATTTCACCTGAAAACCTAAAAATCTAGATATCTGACAACAGATAGGCTTTACAAGGGTTTCTTTGCCATCAGATGTTGACTGGATCTTAGCATGTGTTTAACAGCATACAGTAATCTCATAAATAAAGATACACCCACTATCCACATAAAATTAAACAGGTAACTGACAGGCAGAACAGTGATTCAAACTGGCACATGTCCAAGGTGGTGGCTTTGCCATCCCTACATTGAATACTGCCAAGAGATCTTTAATGACATCAGTAGGAAGGTTTGGGTTTTATACCTAGTCGGACACAGTACTGCACTACCTCATTTCCTACTCCTTGACAAGATCTGAGTTCACAGCTGGCTAAAAGAGAAAGCAGGTGATTACCAAATCAAAGTTTGAAGTGCTTTAGCAGTAACTAAGCCAGTGTTAGCCTTTAGGACCATGACATGAGTTAATTGTCTAATATGGAGCATCTGCAGTCACAGAGTCAAGCTATTCCTCCACAAGTATCTGGTCCTATGAACTACATCTAGGCCTATCCAAGTGGAAACCATAAACATAGCTGCTCAGTTCTCCTGTGTCCTATTTGTGCTCTGCAAAATAAGCACAGGACAAATACTCAAAGCAAAATCAAAATCACAATTTTCCTTCTGCTCTGTTTGAATCTTACATGGTCATACAATGTTCAAAATACAGATATTATTGTTAAGGTAAATAAACTGACTATATTTTCAAGTTAATTCCAGCTCCGCTGATTTAATGTTGGCACTGCTAATGGACCTCAGCTGAAATCCTGGCTAACTACTGTTGCCAGTCTTGTGCATTCTGCTGGTGTTATACCTCAGCTTTGCTTTTCAGATTAGTTTTTGCAACTGGTCGTTATCTATGTGCAGCATCCGGAAGCACAATACTAGTCCTTACGACGTGAAACATGTAACTGGCTCCTTGTAGACCTATAACACTTAGTGGAAAAATCATTGCTTGCCACAATAAAATTGGAATTCCCCCTCCTGCATACTGACAAGACTTCAGGACAGCTGGCAAAATCCAAACTAAGGCAGAGGGAGGAAAGGACTACTTCAGGAAAAACATCACCATTTGAATTTTAAAACTGAAATCTAATGTGTGTCATAAATTGAAATGTCAGATTTGTTATTCCTGCTTATATGGACAAGTGAGGTAAAAAGATACTATGGAAGTGTTCAACAAAAAGAAAAGCCATGTTCACATTCAACCACAGGCATGTCTGTCAACAAGGAAAGCAAATTTCAATGCAGAGAAAAACTGGCCATGTCTTTCTGCTGAAGAGAGAAAAGAGGAGGAGTGGAGGTGAATAAATATAAGAAGCAGAAAATTCAGCATAGCACAACCATGAAAATGCTGGAAGCAAAAAAGAGAGTCAAAAAGGATTCGAAGAAATACTTATAAGACTCAAGAGGAAGAGTTATAATAATATACATGGAGGAGGAGAAAATTAGGGGAAGACCTGTAACAGACAGAGATTTAAATTGGTAAATCCTGCAACTTATGTATGCCACAGGATCTAGGAATAGATGATTTAGGATTCCCCCCAACCCTAGCAAATCAATGTTAAATGGCAATCATTAAATTTCACCTAAAAGAACACCGACATTGTAAGGCACACAGAGAAAAGTTATCTGTAGGAAATTACATGGGTTTTCAACATGAAAGGAGTTCTTTGTACAAGCTTTTGTACATAACACAGGGTAATTTCACAGGGAAAAAAAAAAAGTAAGTGTAAAAATGATAACTTAAATTGTTCATTTGTTATAAATCTAACATGGGTGTAGAAGAAAGATGAATTGTGGGCTTTTTCCCTCAGAGTACGTTATCTAAAACCTGAGTAATGTGTCAATTATTCAGGGATAACAGAAAGAAAGTTTCTTTTCCAAGGCTGCAGAGTAACAAGACAATGAGACAAATTGTATTCTTCAACTCCATGAAATGAAAGGTGAGGTCTAGTTTCTCTACCAGCGTGGAAGCAGTTTGGCGGGCTAGGGTAATGTAGTAGCAGCCATCCTTGGTGAATAAGAAAGATTTCATGCCAAGACCAATATATTTGGCATTAAGTTGTTGTTGCTGATGGGGGTGGGGAAGGGGGAAAAATATTTTTCTTCTACAAAGTCTAAAAATAATCAGCTCCTAATGGATTTTATTTATTAAGTATAAGGCTTCTGTGTTTTATTATGTTTATAAATACTAGTTCCCTGATTATGCATGAATAGGTACGACTATGTTCAAAGTCAAAACTATTTTTCAGTTGTGGAGATGGATGGGAGAAAGTTATAAATCAAATCATAGGCAACTGACTGATGATACTGGTCTTCTATAGAGAGTAGAAGGAAGTGAGCACTATCTGGAGTCCTTACACTTCAGAAGTAGAAAATCTCAAAAGTCTATTTCTACTGTAAAGCAGAAATGCTGTCATCTCAACTGTGAAGACAGAGAGTTTAATACTAAGCACACTATCTTGTTCCATTGTAAGGAAGAGAGCAAGCTCAGTGAGGCATTTTGCAGGTCAGCACTGGAGAACAGCTACAAAATAGCAGAAAATCATACATGCAATCAGGGCACTTTATGCCTTTTATACACTTCCACAGGAAAGTAAAACATGAATGCAGTAGGGCCAGAGAAGGAAAATGTGGAGAGTGGATGTTATCCTCAGAAAATGCAGTTTCATACGCTTATGCATTTGAGCAATTTTCTTTCATATTTTTATGGTGAAACTGACCTCCAGTTTCCTCAAGTGGACTCAGATACAAATTCAATCAATTAATTAAATCCCACTGCATTGTAGAAAGAAAATAACATTGTTGTATTTTTTTTCCAACATGAAGTAATGGAAATATTAATAGCATACTCAAAAATACTTAAATTGTTTTTCTACAAGAAAGAATATAGTTCATCTTATGTAATTTTATGTATTTATTTGTAATATGTTATTATTAAAATTTAGGCATGGGAATTATGGCTTATGATTAATCACTAGTTAATGGTATATTTCTGTGTTTCAATGGATAGTGCTAGGCCCATATATTCAGCTTATAATTGAGGCTGCCCGCATACAGCTTTTATACAGCCTTTCTTGCCTGTTTTTCATCACTCTGCCATTCAGTCTCTTGCATACATTATCATGTGCATGAATGGAAACAGCCTCAGCTGCTTAGAAGGCTCCTAAACATGAATATTTTCAAACTACATCAAAATGGTATCATTCTAAAATATTAACAAGATGTCTGAAGAAGAGGCATTTATGTTGCTCTATATTGTTTCCTTTGTAACTTATTATATGGTATCTTAGCATAGTTCCTTCTTCTGCCCCATCATGTTATTGTCTTCAGTTTGGTGTCCCTGCTAGAAGTAACAAGCCTGGAAATCAGCTGGAAAGGTCTCTGCTACACAGACTACTTTCCACTCATTCCTCAGTCTAGGATAGGCTACATATTGGATCATCTTTGCTGAAGAAAGCCAGGAATCAGCTCCTTTCTAGCAGATATCTAAAAAACTTCTCTGAGACTCAGCAACACTTTAATTTTATTTCAGTTTCTCTGTTTATAAATTATAATGTTTGATGCTTACATTCCAAAAAACCCATAAAGTCTTTCAATATAAACATGGTCAAAGGAATATAACAAGTATTTGTCTTCTTTTTTTTTTTTTTTTGTCGTATCTTTCATTCATACATAAAGTCTCCATCATCCCATGTAAGCAAATGAATAAGCACAAAATAAGCCACTTTCTTGGCTATTTCCTTGAGAAATCATGACTCATCGCCTCCCTAGCTATGTTTACCTGAGACTGCAAGAGGTCAGAATTAGCTTAGCTCGGAAGGTGACTTAACAGTGAAGAAGACAAGAGATAGATTTTAACAGGACTAAAATGGAGATTAAAGGACATAGTCACACAAAAATGAATTATTTTCTCCTTTTATGCTCAATTGCAGTAGGCAGCCATGACATAAACTGAACTAACTGCGACCTTCATGCTCAGACACGACACTTTCAAATAATTAACTTTCTCCTCTTTCCAAAAGGGGACAGTTACAGTGCCAGGATATTTGCTTCTCCACACTTATCACTGAAAAAAATAAACCACAATGACCTATTCCTGTGTAGTCCGATTCATTACAGCTGCACACAGAAAGTTTGTCTTCACTCATCCACACTGTCATCAACACTTGAAACATTTTTCAGGAGTCAGCTGAGAAGAAAATAAAAAAGGTTTGTCTTCTCCCTTTGCTTCACCTGAAGGACAACCCTTTCCTGAGTGAGAAGATGAACTTTTGAGCTGAGTGGACCAATTAGGTTTTGAGTACACATTCTGTCATGAAATACAGATGATGTAGACACATTAAAGGAAGTCTTCTGGCTTCACAGTTCTTATAGGAAGGCTTGCTATGTTTTCTAGGGACGTATGAACGTTTAGTTTTGACTTCTGAGGTACTTCACAATGGGAAGAAAAGCAGTGGTGAAGGAATAGCAAAGATCTCATCATCATTTCATTTTCTCCTTAATTTTTTTTTTTTAGTAACACAATTCACAAGGAATACAGAAATTCCACCTAGTTGAGGATGAAAACCATATTTGCAAAAGTGAACTAGTTTACAGTTTAGCCTGATGCCAGTCTGCAAGAGAATTTTAGTATGGTCTTTGCCCACTTATTAATGTTGTTACAGTGGCAGGCCTGGGCAGTACCATAATACTGAATCTGTAAGGGAGAAGTTTTTTATTTAGTAGATGAAGAATAGTATTTTGCCCTCTATTTGTGATGCTTTACTCTGTAGCAAATTCTTCACAGGGAAGAACTTTTGCACTAGGAGAGCTTGTTTTCTGCCTGTTTTTCTTTGGTCAACCATTTTATGCACAGCAGCATCTTTGAAAGCAGACATGATTTTTGAGATGAACGTTTTGGAAAGAGCATAAAGCTTGTTCACTGTTTTCAGCCACTGCTATTTGTGAGCAGGTGAGCATACTGCTGAACGAACAAGTACTCAAAGAAAATATTTTTCCTTTTCCGCTCACCCTTCATTTGAGTCTATTTATGCTTCTGAAGAAAAGAGAATTTGTCAACTTGGCTTGTTAGATAAAACATTTAATTATTTGTATAAATATCATGCTTTTCACCAGGAACTCAATTTTGTTGATCCTAAAAAATGTTTGAAACCCCTTCCAAGGTAGCAAACAGGAGAGAATTGTGAGGAAGCAACTGTTTTTCAGTGTATGGCTGGCCCACACCAGAAACTAACTAGCTTAAAACTGCCTGGCAGCAGTTGCTGTCTTTGAGATTCTCCATAAAATATATCTAGAAGATGGTTTCCAATTTCCTTTTATTTGAGTCTGTATATCAAAGGCCACACCTGAGTGATTTTTATAATTAAAATCTCTGAAACTCAGATTCATGTTGATCTTTCAGTCTCAGACCTTTCATGCTCCATAATTTTTTTCTTAGAATATGGCCCCTAGAACTGAACATGTAGGTTCCAGCTATGCTCCCCCTAATGCTCAGCAATAACCAATTTATAGTCCCAACTCCTCTGAGTCTCTTTTACTCCTGACAAAGATGTTTTGAATAGTTTTGGTGTATTATTTATGATCAACCCTATTTCCCAAGGTGATTTTTCTTTTTCTCCCTACAACTCATGCATTTCTTAAGGTCTTTAATTTTAAGCCTACTAGTATATAACTTTTTGTCTTTAGTTAAATGGGTGACCTAAATGAGTTCAGTCTATCTTCTTTTTTTCTATTTTTCTTATCTTTTTGCATCCAACCTGACTTTCTGATTAGTATAAAGTACTTTTTCTTCTTCACTTAGCTATTAGTAACATTAATTTCCACACTATATATGTTGCATACGTGTGTATCAGGAATGACACTAGTCAGATTCACTCTGCAGAATTTGCAAAAAAAATAATTTTTGTCAAATAAAAGCTTGGTGAAGCTGAAGTAAAATATATCTGATGTAGGTTTGCTCTAAGGGAAGAAATCATTTACACATGGTGACACTGATACTTGGACAACCAGGGATCAGTGGCCAAATACCATATGAAATTTGATACTCAAAAGCTATGAGATTTTGAAAAAAGTCAAAGGCAAATAGCAGCAAAGTTGGAGGACAGTATCTCCACAGAACTCCCAAAGAAAGCAAGAGAAGGAGGACATGTTGTTTCAGCAAGATCATGAACCAGAACAGCAGAAAATTCCCCTTGATATGTCTTTTACAATACAGGAAATGAGACAGAAAGCAAACAAAAATACATTAATTCAGGCCACTGCTGCTTATTTCATACTCAGGCACTAATGGCTTAAAATACTGCTCTAATAAATGTGAAACACTTGTAGCTCTTGATCTCAAAAATGGCAAATTGGCCTTGGAAAGATCACATATACTCAGAAGAAGGTTGAGGCCTCTTTTAGAGCAGAGAACATCTGCTCCAAATCCTCCTGTTCAAACAGGGCCACCTAGAGATGGTTGCCCAGGACTGTGTCCAGAGGACTTTTGAATATCTCCAAGGGTGGTAATTCACAACATCTCTGTGCAATCTGTGTCAGCACTCAGTCCTCCTCACACTGAAAAATTATCGATATTGATAAGATCTCTCCTGAACTTTCTCTTCTTCCGATTTATCGCTCCCAGCTCTCTCAGCCTTTCCTCATGTCAGAGATGCTCCCATCCCTCAGTCATCTGTGTGGCATTTTACTGGGCTTTCTCCAGTATGCTAATGTCTCTCTTGCACTGGTGAGCCCAGAACTGGACACAGTACCCCAGGTGTGGCCTGGTGTAGTCAGAATGACCCAGAAACAGACTTTTCTGTGTACTTCAGCCAGGTGTGCTCCACTTCAGACACTACTACAACCCATTTTTCTTGGGATATTTATGTTTCTAATATCTCTCAAAGCTTTTCTGTTGCTTATTTAAATCATCTTGACAGCAAACTAGAGAGCTTGCTGTTTCTGTGAATAGATCAAAAGAGCATATGCCATGCAATCTTTATCTCAAAATTATTCAGAAAAGAAAATATAATCATCAATTAAAATCATTAACATGGTCTTTTTGCTTTATCACAGCTGTGAGATAAAGACTAGATGAGATACAGATTCCGGATACAAAGTTTGAAAAAAAAAAAGTTAAGAACGTTTGGTTAAGGAGTCAAAATCAAATCAGTCTTCAAAGGACATGGAGCCTAGGAAGAAATTAGCAGCTATGTTTCAGAATTTGTTTCATATTTCAAGATCATTTTCTCCTTTTTTTCCTACGTAAAGAAATTAAATTATTTTAACAAGCTAAAACATAGTTTCATACCTAAGATAATCAGACCATATTGTCTGAAACTGTTTAATTGCAGATAATACAACTATAGTTGATTTTCACTACATTAGGGTCAAAGGCTTTGGTTATGTCAAAATGTTTCAGATTGCTTCAGGTTTTAGCTTTGTGACTCAAGGCAATTAAAGGAAGCCAGTGTGCCACTTATGCTTGAGGTGTCTGTAATAGTAGGAAAAAGAACAGGTCAAACATGCCCAAGATTCCTAGTTGGCATATTTTACATCATAGCAGAAGACCATGAACCATAGGTTTTTTCCTATGGTTCCCACTCACGAGGTACATGGAGGAGAATTGTTTCTGGCACGTGACAGCACAAAACCAGAATGAGGAGAGAGTGTGAGAAATCATCCAGGAGGTGTGACTCCTGGAGTGCTCTTACGTCCTCACAGATAGCCACTTCATCGTAAACACTCCCTACAGCACTTCACAAAATAGACTAAAATACTCCTGTATGGGAAAGAGAGAATACCAGATGGCAGCAGGTTGAGGCATGACTGCTTCTTTGCCTCTCTAGAAGGCACTGGTGAGACCACTATTTCAGCACACTGTTAAGCCCGGTTTTTAGCTACACAAACAATGTGGAAATCTTTGGAAGACAACTGTAAGAGAAGTTAAAGAACAACAAATAAGCCTTGAAGAAAACTTCTTTGTGCTGTAAACTGTCATTTTATTAGTGAGCATTTACATGAAAGAAATAAATGAGTATACAACTGCTCTGAAATTTCATGAAAACGTGACAGTCAGACACAAAATGTACAAAACTGTACTCTCCCTTGACAGTGACTACGATCAGACTAAGTCACCCTGAATCAGATCAAAGTTCCTTCTAGTCTAAAATCTTGTCTCTGACAATGTTGTTAAGAAATACTTTGAGAGAGACTAGAATAAGAAGGGAAGATCATAGTGAGCTTCCCCAGCATATTTTCCCAGGTGCCACCTGGCTCTATGCAACTTCAAAAGTGATGAGCATTTTTCATGTAAAGTAAAGACAATGAAGAGGCACTGTTCTAAAATTCCATACTTATATATCCATGATATGTCAAGTGGGGCATGCAGCTGATAGGTAATCTTAGAGAGAAATCTTTGGTTAGAGGAAGTGTGAGATTTCTGCATGTTTTACTATTTTTAAAATAAATAAATGAATAAATAAATAAATTTCCTCCTAATTGTGATCTTAGAACGTCTGGGAGGATAATTAAAGAAGATTCTTACATGCATAAAATCAGTTTTAAAGTTTAGCTAGAAGCTGTTACTTGTTTTTCCCAGCAGAATACAGCTTGGAATACTAATGTACATCGTTGTGTAAATCATGTTCATGCTAACACTTCTTCTGCAGTCCATCTAGAAAAAAATGCTTATTTAGAAGTTTAGAAAACCTGCTTCTTATAAATTCATTTTAATTTGTAGGGCAGTCCTGTATACATCATGTTGTATTAAGCCTCATCATGTATTATCATACCATATGATGCATACTCAATATCTGCAATAACTTAAGGCAACCATACTACTATGGTGCAGCATACATTTGGGGAGATAAAGGGAAAGATAGTGGGTTTGATGTGAACAGTATGTCATATGCTTGTTTAAGAAAGCATAGGCTTGCGTGTGGGCCAGACATACACAAAAATATGGTTACTAGATGATCTGAAAAAGCTCTTTTGTGCTGTGACTTCTTTAGACCTTTCAATTCCAACTTATTTTAATGCTTATAAATTAGGGAAAGGATATTACAAAATTTGGGAAGCTTTCCAGTAGACATTGAATACAAGTCCACAATCTACGTGGTATCAATAAATCAGAATTACCTGTCAGTTATCCAATCCAATAAGCAATATGAAAATTGTTGCTTATTTGAATTTTATTGTAAATACAGAAATATGTTTTTCCTGAAAAGTTTTCAAAAACTTGCACATTAGATACAGCAGGGGCACACACAAAACCAAAAATCACCTTATTTTTCCCCAAAGTTGTTAGGTGTTATGCTTCCAGTCACTAGAATCAAACTCTGTTGTCAGCAGGGGCATAAGATTCACCAAGCTTGTGCCCTCCATGCTATCAAAAAGGAGCAAACTCCCAAAGGAACAAAAAACCTTTCACTTGATTCTGACATTTCTTTCATTTGTACCAACACCACTGGCTTCTGAGAGCCTTCATTTACACTGGTCAAATCCAGAGGGGAATTTGGCCTTCCAGCTTATGGATTCATTCACAAATAAGAAACACTGAGGACAAAATCTGAAGGTTTTAGTGTAGGTTCCTAAACATAGCACACTAACTTTCAGAGAGTACACATACTTGTTTCTAAAGACAATTGACTTAATTTCACCTCTCACTTGCATAGATTTTATGCCAATATAATACACGTGGCATCACTCCTAAATGTCTTCATTGAATAGAAACGAAAGTTATATACATATATTTTCAACACTCATTCACTTTTTTTTAGGCATCTAAGAGTAGATTTCAGTTCTTCATTCCAGGATGTGAAGTAGATAGATGACTCTAATTTCCAGGTATTCATAACCAGTTATCCATACTCAGCAGGATAGACAATCTTATGTGCACAGCACAACCATGCAAGTTTATGGACAATGTTTATATATAGCTTTTTCAAAAAGTGTCATGCTTTATTTGCATTTTACCAAGACAAAAGGAGACAATGAGCACATCAAACTTCATAGTTTAGTCATTCACTCAATGAGAGAAGGAAGGAAAGAGAGTGGTAGGAAAGAAAAACTTGATTTCAACATTGAAGTGGCTCAAGCACTTAATTTGTACCTCTGGCTGAGAGAAAATATCAGCCTGTCTGTTGTGTTCTGCTGCTTGCACTGAGACTAAACCCCACTGTAAAACTTTTTCACAGAGAGGAATCTCTTGACTGCAGAGTTATTTTAAGTTTTGTTCACATGTCAAATGGATGACCCCAATGGAAATGCTTTTCTTACGTGGTCACTGATGTATACATTATTTTCAAAGTCAAGTAAAGCAACATTGCAAAACGAAGCACAGGGAGGTCAGATTTCCATTTAAAGAACAGTCTATAATGTACCCAGAATTGTAGAATTAATTACAGGTTTTATGTTATCTCATCTGCTGCTCCAAAAAAAATATAAAAAGACCATTTGTTCAACTGTTGATGCATTGATGCCTCTGATCACGCACGCAGGCACTCCTTCTGTGAAGCCTTTCAGGCAACTAACTTACTTGTATGTTAAAATATTGTTGGGTACAGGTTCCCTTGCTGATATTTCAAAAGTATTACCCTAAATTCCTTTAAATACTTTTGTACAAATTTATGCATCTTTAACAAACACTGATAACAAAGTTTCACGGTATTTTTAACTAGATGCAGGTCTTCAGAATAGCAGGTTTTAATTTGAATAACTAACTTTCAAGGTAACAGGTAAAAATCATCACAAGTTAATTAAAATGTCTTCCTTTGTTTGGAGTGATTAATAATACATAAGGAAACCAGGTTTTACATAATTCATCAACCTGACTCAAACTGGCACTCTCCAATTCCACCAAGTGGAAACCCAGCTACCCTGTGACACTAGAAAAACAGCTTTGAATTGATGCACTGCATCCTTCTGCCACAGGACTTAAAGTCATATGGATCCAGTGTTTCACATACTAATGAAGTTTCTAGGATTGAGGCAGTAAGAAATAATAAAAAAAATATAATAATTGTGGAAAGCTTAAAAGAGGGCTTTTTCTTTTTAAGTACTGAACTGACAAACCTTTAAGTAATATACTAGCAATTAAAGATGGAGAAGGATTCAGAGAAGATAATGTAGCCTATGCTTATATGACGAAAGGATTATTTCCTGAGGAACTTAAAATTTCTAAGTATGTTGTTCACAAGGCAATCTAGCATCAAGCATGTATAATACAAGTTTCAATCCAAAGCAGAAGGGTGGCAACAGGTCTTCCTCCTTTCTGGAGATGCATGGTCATAACAGCTAGCCTTTTCCAGTAAGAGACAGGCAGCTAAATACTTCCTTAGCAGCATTTATCTTCCCTGCTTGGGCAGACTTTGTTGGAGAGTCCAAAAGGAATAAGGAAAACTGTACTGAGCTCCCTTCAATTCTTAGCCTTAATAAAGCTGTGTACTTCTACCTTCTTCTTTCATTATCCTCTTAACCCACTGCCTGAGCACGTGGCACTCGTCAATCTTTTTTTCCCCAAAATCTTTCTAAGCTCTCTGGTTCCTTCACATTTTTAGTTCTTTTTCACATTGAGACAGAGTATGAGGAAAACGAGCAGCTCCTAGAAATCTCTCTCCTCTGCTTTATATGTAATGATTTGTATTTGTGCACAGTACTGCAACACTATCATCAAAGATGTTTGCACAAGGCAGAGCTCTGGTACCTGAAGCTTCCTCTGAGCTATGTTCAGTGACACCAGCCCTGCATGCCAGAACCAGCCTTCTCAGCTGCTTGTGGTGGTTTTAGGAATACATGATCCTATGTAGCTTTAACTTTCTGCGTTAGGTATCTCTAGCACAGATACAAACCACTTTTTTTAGTGTTCAGCGAAACCTGAAATATTCAGGCCAGACCTAAATCTCTGGCAAGGGTTTAGCTGACTAGAATTATTTTTGAAATAAATATTTAAAAATAAGCATCAAAGTAATTATCATATACTTAAACCATGACCAAATTCTTTATTTAGAAGGTATATGGAGAATGTACTATATTGATCTCATTCAATCAGCTATCTTAAAACTCCCAAATCTTTTCTGGTGAAAAACTGCTCTCTATAAAATACTTATTGCTGAGTGTAATTCAGCTATTCTGTCTATTGTGATAAGTTTGGTGCTTGCACTGCAGCTCATTTTGGAATATAAATAATTTGACATTTTTGTACTAAAGTGCATAACATTTGTTTTTCTTCCAGTTTCTAACCAGTCATGCTTTGAGTAAAGACATGCCATAAAGTAAAGTCTGGCAATTAATTCTTTGAACATCTTGAATGTTTAGAATTCTTGTGTTGGTCTTTCCTTTAGGGCAGAGACTTACTTAACATGAATGTCATTTATATTTTAGTAGTACATCAAAAATCAACAGCAGATTCTATTTGAGTATGAACTCAAGTCCCATCTTTGAAAAAGGAGGTTGCTTGCATAAGCACCTCTTCTTTTCCTTTATTTAATAAGTTCTCCACATAGTTGTAGCTGGATCATTTATATAAGTTTATATACGTTCTTTTTCTGCATGGCCTTTTATTTGTTATTACAGTTGGACTGGAACCGTTTTTTCTTACAAAAGGCAAATGTTAAGAACCTTAGCTAATTGAATCATCAGCTTAAGCCTCCTGTTGCTTAAAAGATTGGGGTTTTATTATGTGGTACAACTTTTCTGACATTTTTCATTTGTAAAATTTTTTCGTGAACTTTTTCCTAGTCACTAGCTTTTCTCTAGGATGCTAGTCATATCAAAAGTACTGCTGGGTTACAAAACCCAGTAAAATTAGGATAACATTAAAAAATACTTCTGAAACACATGCACTATTCTTCTTCAGCTGCAACCATGGAAAGCTGGATAAGACTTAACTGCATGTAATGCAGACTCTTAGAGTTGCTACTACAAAAGACATTATGACAGGACAACCAAGAGTTACACTGTTATGATGGTAAATACCTGTGCAAACCACATGACAATCATCAGTGAGAAGCAGGTCTGTTGATCAACATTCCTTTTTTCCTTTGGCACATTTGTTTAAAGCAGAGAAATACACTTCAAATTCCTGTAGCTATTTTCATTTCACCAGATCATTCCCTGTTTACCTCCCACAGAAAAGATAAAAGAATGATTCTGTAAACTCTTGAGCACCTTGTGTAAGTTCTTTGTTTTCCAAATGCCTATTGGTCTGTGGAAAGATTCAAAACACATGGACCACAACTATTAATTAACAAATAGATTCATATTTCAACATCCATCCATATCTTCAGTCCTCAGGCCTAGCAGTCTTATGCATCCACCTGAAAGTGTTCTGAAAAGAGACAACAATTTCCAAGTAGACAAGAAAATTAGATATTTTTTCTTCTTTTCATTTTTAGAGAGTAGAGATTGTTCTTAGAGTGTTTTAAATTCTGTGACTTACGTTTTTCACATAGTGCCTTCCACTTAACTTCTGAAGGCACGTTGTCTTTATATAAGACTTCTTGCAATAAAAAATCAATATGTGCCTTAAGGATATCCTATGGGAATTTTGGAAGAACAAGACTGTGTTATCAAACAGATGGAATATAAAAAAGTTCCCCTGCCTGCTAAACAGATAACCATTACTAGTTTTCCTAGTGGAAAAGGAAAATCTTTTATTGACCTCCATTCATATTAGAGGGTAAGTTCATGCATGGATTTGAAGCATTTATTTTTTATTTCTAAAAGAATTAGAATATCTCTTGTTTATTGCTTTTATCACCTCTCTTCCAGAAAATACTCAAGTCATGCATGATACCTCTTAGTGTAAAAGTCCTCTGAATAACAAAAGATTTTTAAGAAAAAAGGTCTGAAATCAAGTTAAAATTGGCTAACAATTTAGCTTTTTAATTTACATTGACTTAGCCTCATGTTGGTGATAGTTTATCTCTTCTGTAAATGCAAAACAGTGAAATTGAAAGACCTTCCAGGATAAAGGTGTAATTTGATATATAGAAATCTTTAGCAGCTTCAGCTGACACTTACTGAAGTTGAGCACTTTTTCCCCTTTTCTTTGATTTTAGTTCCGACAGTGTCAGAATACAGAATACGAAGCTTATTGCTCTTCCTAGATTAGAGTGGCAGAACCTGCTTCTAATCCTCCATCATCCTCAAATTGACTACTGTCTGACATTGTCAGAGATGAGCACTGCATGTACCTGCAAACACTGGAGACTAAAAAATATTTCATTCTAATCCAAAAGAAATGTAACTGGAACTACATAGGCATTGCCTCTATCTTCTCAGAGAAGATACAGAGAAGGGAAATTATCTAAAAATCTATAGCTGATTGGAAAAGGGGAGAGGTTTGGAAAATGCTTTGCTGCAATATAAATTTCTGAGCCAATATTTTATGTGACAAGGCTAGTATATATATTTTATACTATTCTGCAGTAGAAATGCATATTTGTTAAGCAGGCAGCATATGCATATTCAAAGTAAAAACAGATGGGTCCAAGCCAGGACTCTGGATCCAAACAGATGGCAGGTAACAAAGGCTGGTTCAGACAAGAGTGTCAATGGCAAAAACCAAAGGCTTTACTGACAAGGCAATACACAAAAAAATTTCCAAGCTTACTTGGTTGCATTACAAATGATGAGATTCTGCCTATCAGCCTCCACTTAAGCTGCCAAATCCTACCCCAAGGAGCTATCCATTGCAGTACATTATTTTATCAACCCCAACTGCTCACAATTTGCAAAAGAACAAAACACCAAAACCTCTCTGAAAATAACAGATATCTGGAAGCCTTTTAAAGCATAGATTTCCCCATCTGTTTCATCAGACAATAATCACCTATATTCCCAGTGTTGAATGCATTAATCTTTCAAGAAGTTCCTAGAAAACCTAACCAGTGTTGATCCCGGACTTCTTGGATTTAAACTATAATTTGACTAATATAATGTTGTAAACAATTGGTGATCCAATTTTCTGATGGAAAAAAAAACCCCACATGAAAAAATAAAATAAAAAATAATCAAACAAAACCCAAAAAAACCCCTAATAAAATATCTGTCAGAAAAGGGGCTTTCACATCTGTCTTCTAGATGCCCTGCTGTCAAAAGAAAATTTAGGGGTGAGGTAGCTGCAAGAACAAAATAACATCAACTAGAGACATAGATTTCATTTTCTAAATAATACAGGCAATAACAAGTAATCAGCAGTTGTATCTTTACATTAGAAATTACAAGAGGGGCTTAACTTAACAGTTGTGTTGTGAAATTGCTAACTGAATTAAAAAAGAGAGCTGTCACTTTATTATTATTTAACTCTTATTACACGTGTTCTCTGCTAGTCTTCAAGGCATATGTTTCAGACATGGCAACAAATTAGGCTAGAGACTTGTCTAGTAATGCTGTAATTTGCATTGTTCAACAAGATGACTGGAGAAGGAGAAACATTAATAATAACAAATGCAGAAAAGACGACGAACTTATTAGTCCCCCTCTGAAAAATAACGTATGTACTGCTGACATTAGTCCTCCAGACACCCAGCCAATAAATAGTTGTTGCTGACTGTACTCATGATTTCTAAATTCAATAAAAGATTTTACAGCACTGCAGATTAAGACTAGTTACAGCTTAATTTGTGGAGATGTCTCCTGCATTTCAGAGTCTTGGGGACACTACACCAGAGGCAAGTTATTATATAACCCTTCATTACTCTCTCATTGCTTGGCAGTCTTTCCATAGACTTTGGAAAAGGTAACAAGGGGATTCACAGCAGGTTTCAGACTCAGGAGAAAGGTGCAGACTTGTAAGGTTTATGAGACAGAGACTGTCACCTCTGAGCTCCGCTTAAGATTTACCCACAGCTAGTGATGATTCATAAAGTCATCTGAAATGAGCTAATGGGCTGCTCCTCCAACAGGTGCTTGTAAAAATTACAGCACAAATGATGCCTCAATCTCAACTCTTCAGGAGTAGAGGTATTCAAGAGAAAAGGGGATTACAATAGGTTTGAGTGAGAAATCCAAATGCCTGTTTCATACTATCTCTGCAATTCTAGCCCTTTTGAGGCAGTAAATGATGGCTTTTTTCTTAGTTTGGGGTTTTGGAGACAAAAGAAATCTTAGTGAACAAATGGCCTGACCAGAATCAAATTCACTACAGCACATGATCATGCTGTGCTTTAAAAAGGAGGGTTCTAGGAATATAGGAGATGGAGATTGTAATTCTATTGGAGTCACTAGGTGATTTTCACTGGGCAGTGAAAAAACTGCTGAAACACAGATGCACAAACAGCAAAATAAACAAACAAGCAAGCAGATAAATGAAAGTTGGGACTTTCTTTTCAGCAAATATTAGATTTTGCAAAAAAATCACGTGAATACTGTTCTCCAAAAGGAGTCACCCTCACTGAAAAGTACACATTTCTGTTCAACTCTAGTTTTTAAAGGAAAAACACGTTCTTGATACTTCAGTGTTTTACTCTTGAATAAGAGTTGCTTAGACAAAACCTGAAGTATTAATAGCAGGACAAATTATAAATAAAACAAAGAACAACTGTGTCCTAAATCCATCGTCCATCTCAGTTCAAAGAGGTAAATGTTGTATTGATTCTTTTGCCAAGTCTGTTTTCTGCTGAAAATCATCTACATTACATAGTTTCCAGGATATGCATGTAGTTTACTTGGCAGTTGCTTCACCTATTTATTGATATGTATGGAGATTTCCCAGTAACAGAATTTTCAATACTCAAAAGTGGCATGGGGAACCAAAATTAATAAAGATTAAATTTGTATCATATGAACTGAAAAAAAAAATCACCCAGATCAAGCAGATATGAAAAGAAATCTTACCTGCGCATTTTTGTCTCTATCAAAATGGCATTATAAGATGTGTGAAAAAGATCTCAGGAACATGAAAATGCAGTCATACATGCAGAGGTACTAGACATATAATAAACACGATGTTCTTTTCAGTATCAGCTATGGCACTAGCAAACATGATCATGGCTTTGTACCCTGCCACAAAGGGATATGTTGACCACTGTCAGGGGCAAAAATGAATATATGTCTGATCAGAACTAGTATCCTGAAGTGAGATTTCATTTCTTATTCATACTTAATGGATGTTTAAAGTTAAAGGAATATACCTTTTGCTAACACTATCAATGAACTATTGAAGATCATGAAGTGGAAGATGGTTTCAGGGTTCACCCAATTCAGAGCCTGGGTCTCCATGCCTGGAGGTTCTGGGTTACATATCCATTTTTCAAGCACATTAATGCATTTCATTAATCTCATGTGTTTTAACAGCAGTGCACTCTGGAGAAAAGGAAGGAATTTTCCAAGTGTTTTCTGGTGGGAACAGAGAAGAAAATTAAAACAATTTTCTTTAAAATGAAATCCCAAAAAGTGCTTTCTGAGCATTTCTGTTTCCCTTTAGATATTTTTTTTCCTGCTCTGGGAAGAGACTGCATACACACAAAAGTGCACCTCTACACACTACACACTACCGGCAAACTAGATAATCTGACATTAGTTATTCATATGATCTTACCAAGGAACATCACTGGATAGCAATAGAATGTAGTCTTTAATCACTTAGGGGGAGTAGTGTGTCTCCTAAGAGAGGAGAAACTCATAGACTTTAAAGAATTATGAACATCTGACCTCCTGCATAGTAGAAACCATAAATATCAGCCAGCAATTCCTGCATCAACCTCATAATTTCTGCTTCAGTTGCAACATTTGCTTTATAAAGACATTTGAGTCTTGATTTAGAGATCTCTTGAGCAATGTCAGAATGCTTGGTAATAGGGGCTTAATCAGGACTGAGTGAATACAGACTACTGGCTCAGGAAGAGACAAAATAAAATGTCCATGATCTCAAGCAGTACATCTCAGCACAACCATAAAAGGAAAGGCTACCCTGTGTGAAGGCATCTGCTCTCTGGCTGCTTTTAAAGAACACTATATATAGAAGACTTTGAAATCCAGTATCTTTTTTTGGTAATGAATAAAGAGTTAGTTTTCTTAATCATGGTGGTTTAAGTTTCTGCTTCTCCTTAGAACAAACACAATAGAATGTCTCCCACAGTTGGCAGTAACTTGGTCTTCCACTTCATCTTGTATATTTTTCATTAAACAATTTCTTAAAAAATTAGTAGTCATTCCAGCTTAGTCTCCATATTGTTTTAAATACCTCAGCTATCCTCCTTGCTAACACTTAACAATGAGAGAAATAATATAATGTGTTTAATAATGAGTGTCCATATTTTAAAAAACCCTGAAGGTAATTTCAACTGGAGGTCAATACACTGTTACTAAAAAAAACAATTATAATAAGGGAGGGAAAATATCTGCATCAACTATTCACCTCTATAACCTTGCATCACTGAAATTCCTTCAAAATATGATGTAGTTCATGGGCTAATTAATACCTCCAAAAAGTCAGTACTCTGGTAGACCTAAACATGTCATATTCAGATAGTTGCTCAGTATATACAAAATTTGCTTTCAATATGATATATTGGAAAAGAAGGTCATGGTTAAACAGTGCTTCAGCTTCTATAAGGCTGACTGAAAACATGGAAGATAAAATAAATTTTAGGAAGAATTGCCTTGTAAAAGTCCATAATATTACTGACATCGCATGTGAGCTACAGCACAATACAGCTGAAGTAGCACTACCGTATCAAAATCCTTTCAAACACTTGTAATTTTCATAAAGGAGGTAGAAAATACTGCTGAAAATTCTATATATGTTTTCAATTTGTAAGAAATTTTTTAAGGCTCCTCTATATTTTCTTATCTAATACCTAGTACAAATTAGTCTATAGTTCAAAATGCCATAAATGCAGCTCAAAATGCCAAAAACACACTGCAACATATTATATTTCAGGGGTGGCTACAGGCATGCCTTCTGTGAGAGGATGTTAAAAGCTTCCTCTTTGTCAGGCAGAGACAGTTCCAGCCATCTTAAAAACCACCACTGTCCAAATCTGAGTCCACCAGCAACAGTGGTAGCACCTCTGGGCTAATACTTAAGGGGAAAAAACTGCTGAGCAACAGCAGCCAAAAAAAAGACTGCACCCATGGAAGGGATCCACGCTGGAGCAGCCTGTTCCTGAAGGACTGCACCCACGGAAGGGACCCATGTTGGAGCAGTCTGTACCTGAAGGACTGCACCCCATGGTAGGGACCCCATGCTGGAGCAGTTCCTGAAGAACTTCAGCCCTTAGGAAGGATCCAAGTTGGAGAATTCTGTGGAGGACTGTCTTACAGAGGTGGGACCCCATGCTAGAGCAGGGAAGAGTGGGAGGAGGGAGAAGAGGCAGACATAGCTGAACACAACCCCCATTCCTCATCCCCCTTCATTGCTCAGAGGAAGGAGGTAGAGAATTTGGGAGTGAAGTTGAGCCTGTGAAGAAGGAAGGGGCAAGGGGAAGGTGTTTTAAGATTTGTTTTGATTTCTCATTACCCTATTCTGATTTGATTGGCAATAAATTAGACTAATTTTCCCAATAAATTAAATTAATTTCCCCAAGTCTGTTTTGCACATGACAGTAATTATTGAGTGATCTCTCAAGTACAAATTCCATTCAAGGACTAATGCTAGCATTCTCAAGCGTATTAATTCAGGGTTGAACACTAAATTGCCTATGTGAGACATGGGCGAGTGCTGTAAGATGGAAAGCATCTGTAGCCCCTGATGCATCTCCCTGGCACTGCTGAAGCTCTATACCCCCATCATTTCTAATGGTAATGTTCGTCTGTGAGCCTGGGAGTTTAACATGCAAGATCCTGGACTGTGAAGTGACAAAGTTGCCCTTCAGATCCACTCTGAAAATTAGTTCCTATAAACTAAACCTCTGTGTTTCACAATGTACTTTACACAAAGTTCTGTAAAGGGGTTTTAAATGCCTAAATGAACACTTTGGCCTGCGTTTCCCAGCCAAACATCAAGAAGCCTTAACACACCATAAGCAGCACTCCACAACTGAGTTGAGGGAATAGCAGTATAAACATTTAACCCATCTGAATCACGTACATGTAGTAAAAGTGAAGCTGATTCATTCAGATTTTTTAAGAGAAGATAAGCACAAGTGTCCATGCTCCACAGCTGTGCTAACATAACCCTCCTTCCCACATATATGGGGTAAAACCATTTGGATTTTCTCCTTCTTCATAATCCATCCAGTTTATTTGAATTGATATTTTAAGTGACCTGACCCTTGCAGTAAAGGACTCAAACAGAAATTTGGAGAGTGAAAGAGCATGAGAGAGGCATGCTGTATTTACAACAGTACATTCATTAATATCACCAAGTAGGTTACTCAGCTTCTTGCACAGCAATCTAAAAATATACATGCTCATAACCTGAGCAAGTAAGTACACAGCTAATGTTATTGCTTCTTACTTTACCCAAGCCCTTGTCAGCACAGGAGCCCACAAACTCTGGCCATGCCAAAACTAGTCCCAAATTTATCTGGTATCTATCTCTCTTTAGCAAAATAAAAAAAAAAAAAAAATATTTTTTTTAAATTATATGGTTAAACCTACAGAAGAAAAAGAAATAAAATCATCCCAGATTGTCTAAATCACAGTTTCTGGTGGGTAGCTTAGTAACTGAACTCTTTATTCCCTGGAGGACTACTCAAACCCTTTGTTTTCATTTTCTTGTCATCCTGTCAGTGTAACATAACTGGATGTTCTTCTCTGCTTGTTATTTTGTGGGATGAAAATGACTGTCTTTGCTGAGGAATCTAAGAGATAATGAATAACAAGTTAAGAGGAATAGGCCTGGTCATGTGATCTCTGAGGAAAGAACACTTGCTCATAAACCCACTTACAAACCACAGAAATCAGTGAAGATGTCAGGACCTGGGCCGTTTATGTGGGAGGATCTGTGATACGTAGTCTTTACGCTCTCAGAAAAAAGATTCATTTGATGAAATTTTAGCACTCTTTTGAGGATGGCCCTTTCAGAAAGGGTGCTTTTATTCATACACAGAGTAGCTACTCAATGCTCAACTGTTTAATGCTTTGCTACTTTTATGATGAATTGCCGAGGAGATGTCAGTAATTGTGGTAGTATTACAGACTTCAGGAAAAAGCAGTAGTATCTGGGATATTGGCAGTGTAGTGGGTTAAAACATTAAGTCACCCAGACCTTTCAATTCAGGCACAGTGAGGTACAATTTTTGGCTTAGGGAAGAAGTGAACACAAATTCAGTGATCTCACCCTAGCCTCTAGTGGACAGTAATCCACATCACAGAGCCATCAGGCAATTTGTCAGAGTAGTTATACACTCTTTAAAAGACAATCTGAGACTAGTGAGTTCTGAGGATAGTGCTGGACAGGAGTCACTGGAGTTTTTCCACATAGACTTTGCACTGTCTGATGTCAACATCGCTTGCTCCAGGCACTGTTACTAGATACTCATCTTCATTCACATACTTGCCTCTAAAAGTGATAGTAGAATTTTAAAGGGGAATATTCTGAAATTTATGTACATACACAGCAAACCAGAACTGCTTGTAACAACAAGGGAAGAGACAAAGCCTGTAGCAGCGTGACATTAGAGCTGTTGTCTCCCAGAGATGTTATGCACCTGAGGATCCTGCTGGAAACAAATTTCTCCTCTGCTTCCTTCTTGCTCCTGGGGGATGATAAGTTACTGCTAGCCTAAGAGTGCTCAATTCCACACTTATACCTTCATAAGTGGTTCTACTGCAAAGATCAATAGAGAAGGCTATTGAGAGAGCATTTCCTCATCCTTATCCATTTCCTAGCCTCTGCTCTAGTAAGGGAATGACTGAGTGAAGATCCCAGCTTCCTCCAAAGTGACAAGACCAAATAACTTCTCAAAAGATGAAAGGTAGCTGTCACATCACATTATGCCCTTGAAAAGACTGAACAGCCCAAACAAGAGTCTAGGATTTAATCTTTTCTTTAAGGTAGTTCTTACTTGTAAGAAAGGACGGGGGAAATATTCTCTTTTTATTCTATTCATTTCTAAAAGCATCCTGTAAAAAAAAGAAAAAACAATAAAACCAAAACCCAAACCCTAACGAGAGGGAAATTAAACAAAACAAAGCCAAACACAAATTTGATGGATACTTTATGCATTATTACTTGGTAATTTTATTCCTAAATCCAAATTATTTCTCTCAGGAATAATATAAAATTCCTTACAACAAGAATGATTCCTATATAATCAGTCTTCTGATTTGAACTATTTTCTTTTAATAGCTTATAATCTGTTATTGTACCACAAATTTGGATTTAGAAAGGTGTTTCTAAACCCTGGTACCAATAGCAGATGCCCAGAGTCTGAAAAGAGTTCACAGGTCAGCAAGGGAGCACCTGTAGACCAGCACAAAGGTCTTCCAGCCACTCCAGCCAATGACCCAGCATCATCAGGGGGCCAACTGAAATGCTTCTATGCCAATGCATGTAATATGGGGAACAAACAAGAGCTGTGCACATGCCTGAAGGGCTATGACCTCATTGGCATTACGGAGATGTGGTGGGACACCTCCTGTGACTGGAGCATTGGAACGGAAGGATACAGGCTCTCCAGCAAAGACAGGCTGGGATGACAAGGAGGGGATGTCAATTTCTACGTCAATGACCACCTGGATTGCATAGAGCTCTGCCTGGGGGTGAATGAAAAGCCAGTCAATGGCTTATGGGTCAGGATTAAAGGGAGGGCAGCAACAGAACACTATAGTGGGGATCAGGCCACCCAACCAGGAAGACTGAGTGGAGGAGGCCCTCTATAGACAGATAGGTGTGGCCTCACATTCACAAGCCCTGATGCTGATGGGGGACTTCAACCACCCAGATATCTGTCGTAGGGACAACACAACATGTCACAAGCAACCCAGGAGATTCCTGTTGACGATAATTTGCTTCTCCAAGCATAGAGGAGCCAGTGAGGAGGAAGGCTATACTAGACCTTGTTCTCATCAAAAGGGAGGGGCTGCTGGGGAATGTGAAGCTGGATGGCAGCCTTTGCTGCAGTGACTGAGAAATGGTGGAGTTTGAAATCCTTAGGGCAGTGAGGAGGGTGAGCAGTCAGCTCACTACCCTGGATTTAGGAAAGCAGACTTTGGACTCTTGAGGGATCTGCTTGGTGAAGTGCCATGAGATAAAGCCCTGGAGGGAAGAGGGGTCCAAGAAAGCTGGTTAATATTCAAGGATCACTTCTTCCAAGCTGCTGGACAAATTCCAGCATAAAAAGGAGGCCTACAGAGAGCAGAAGTAAGGCTGCGTAGCCTGGAAAGAATATACAGAAATAATCAGAGTGGTCAGGTATTGGCTTAGGAAAGTTGAAGCCCTGACAGAACTCAATCTGCCAAAGGACTTTAAGACCAACAAGAAAAACTTCTATAGGTACATTAGGAATAAAAGGAAGACTAGGGAAAATGCAGGCCCCCTCTGGAAGAAATCGGGTAACTTGGTTACCCAGGACATGGACAAGGCCAAGGTATTCAATGGCTTTTTTGCCTTGGTATTCACCAGCAAGATCTTCAGTGACCCTGCCCTAGTCACAGAATGCAAAGGCAGGGGTTGGAATAATGAAAAACCACCTGCTGTAGGAGAGATCAGGTTCAAGATCATGTAAGGAACATGAAAGTGCACAAGGCCATGGGACCTGACAAAGTGCATCCACAGGTCCTGATGGAACTGGTGGATTAAGTGGCCAAGTCATTATCAATCTTATTCAAGAAGTCATGGCAGTCCAGTGAAGTTATTGCTGACTGGAAAAGGGATCATGACCAGCAAGTCAATGGAGATGATTCTGCCCCTCTACTCTGCTCTTGTGAGACTCTGCCTGCAGCACTGCAGCAGCTCTGGGGCCCCCAACACAAGAGGGGTGTCGACCTGCTTGAGCAAGTCTAGAGGAGGCCACAAAGATGATCAGAGGGCTAGAATACCTCTACTATGGAGACAGGCTGAGAGAGTTGGGCTTTTTCAGCCTGGAGAAGGCTCTGAGACCTTAGAGTCATTCCAGTGCTTAAAGGGGGCTTACAAGCAATCTGGAGAGGGACTTCTTACAAGGGCATGTAGTGACAGGGCAAGGGGGAATAGATCTAAACTGACAGAAGGGAGACTTATATAAGACATTAGAAAAAAAATATTCATTATGAGGGTGGTAAGACACTGACACAGGTTGCCCAGAGAAGCTGTGACTGCCTCATCCCCAGAAGTGTTCAAGGACAGGTTGGACAGGTTGAGAAACCTGGTCTAGTGGTGGGTGTCCCTGCTCATGGCAGACCGGTTGGAACTAGGTGATCTTTTAGGTCTCTTCCAACCCAAACCATTCCATGGTTCTATGATTTAACCAGTAGAATGTCTATACTTAGCTACAGTTATTTTTAAAAGGAATAACACTATTTCTCTAAGCTCTAAATTCCATTTTACCTAGCTCCTTTTAAAAATACATTCAAGACTTTTGTAAGCTTTAGGAGCAAAGACCAAAGTTCATATCACTGTATTTCTTTGTTATGCTACTACAGTTCCAACTGATATGACCCTCAGTAGTGCCTCATCACAAGATGTGTAAAATGAACACTAAAATAGCAGTTATGTTCATGCACATCCATCAAGATCAGCAGGCACATTCATAATCTCATCACTAGTCTTGCAATTTTTGCATCACTTGGGATCTGGGTTTTCTTCAACATGTACACCACAACAAATGTGTTGTACCATACCATGTTTTATGGTACAGGACACCCAAGACTGGATTTTAATGTGTGTCCCATCACAGCCAAAGTTCTTCCATATGTCTTCCATATTTCACAATCTGGCTTTTGTGGATAACTTTTTAAAATGTTTTGTTAATGGTCTCCTGGAAAGTTAAATGTGTCCTTTTTTATGCGTCATTGTAACTTTGCACTTGCCCACTATCATCCTTTTTTTCATACTATCAGTCAGCAACTCCTGTCTTCAAATATTAACTATACTCACCTTACTAGGTTCATAAGACACGTCATCAAACTGTTGGCTCCAATGTCTAACTGGGAACTGTCATCACCCTGACTAGCTATCTATCAGATTTTCAGCTATATATCCTTCTCATACTTATGTTGCTCTTTCAGCACAGGAAACTACTATATCTTTAAAACTCGGCACTTTCGTGATACCCATAATCTCTTTTACCATAATGAAATATGGGCTTGCTGATGATTTTTACTCTCTCCATATGTGTTTCATTACTGTTTATTTTATCCACCTGGTGTCATTCACCTGAATAACATACAATCTGATCTTCACATATGTGCTTCAAATACTTCCACCTATCAAGGAGCCCTTTCTGACCCTTTTTCATAACAAGTATGAAATAAGTATTGTTCGGTTTGGGATTTATGCTGAGATATCATTATGCAATTGTTCTAAGAGTACTCCATCTACTCATCCTGAAGTACAACAACAAATACAGTTCAGGAATTGCACAGGGTTGTTATAACCTGGAAGGAACTAAACCATAGCCTGTTCCAACAACATTGTTGTTATTGTATTGCTTTTAACATCAAGATGCTACAAAATATTACATGTGCCTTTATAAATAAACACATCCATAGACATTTTCAATCCCAATTCTGTGAAGCCCCAGTTACCCGAAACTATCTGTAGGAATGACCTGTCAGAGATACAGGAGGGTCCCCTGAGGACACAGTCTGGCAGAAGTCTGGAAAGTCCAGGAATGGGGTGGTACTACAAGCTCCAGGGACAGTCACACAAAAGTACAGCTGCTGGCACACAGCTGTGTAACAACCTAATGAAGCTGCACATAAATGATAGCACAGCTGGAACTCCCTTACAAGTGTTTAGATGACAAAAAAAAATAATCAGTCACACTGGTGCCACCCCTCAGAAATAAATACACAGAGCTAATTACCCGACCACATTGTACTGTATGGCCATTTTTGTAAGAATTATGTTTTCATTTTTCAGATGAAATTATATTTTAGTATTTGATTTAATGTGTTGCTGATTCTGCTTAGTAGGTCTGGCTATCTACTGTTTTGGACTAGCTGTTAAATCTAAATACCACAGGGTGCCTCAATCAAGTCAACTGAGTCAAAAGAAGTACTGTATGTACAGTATTGTTAACATTTGCCACCACCAACATTTACAACCAATGAAGCTTAATCAGTGTACATAGCAGTATATGTCTGATGGAAGGATGCTTGCAGTTTATGCACTGCACACCATGAGGTCTGGTGAGAATGCCCCTAACATCCCACCATTCCTGAGAAAGATGGGGAGCACAGGGGCAGCCCCCAGAAAGGCACCTGGATGTCAGGCTTGAAACAAGGAAAGGATGTCTGCTGCCAACAAACCAAAGTACAGG
Source organism: Nestor notabilis (assembly GCF_000696875.1). NCBI lineage: Eukaryota > Metazoa > Chordata > Aves > Psittaciformes > Psittacidae > Nestor > Nestor notabilis. The sequence goes on along the minus strand of NW_009927643.1, from coordinate 62,399 downwards.
AAGTACTGCCAAGCAGAAGAAATATCAGTCCGTAAACATGACTGCAAAGCAAACATTTAAATCAAATTGATAAACCTGGGGTAGAATAAAGACAACTAGAGATGCTGTCCTGGGTTGAGCTGTAATAGTTGGTTTTTGTCTTCCTAATACCTGGTGCAGTGCTGTGTTTTGGCTTTAGTCTGAGAACATGCTGATAACACACCAATGTTTTAGTTGTTGTTAAGTAATGCTTACCCTGATCAAGGACTTTTCAGTCTCTAATGCTCTGCCAGTGAGGGGAAGCCGGGAGGAAGCAGAGACAGGACACCTGACCCAAACTGGCCAAAGGGGTATTCCATACCACAGCATGTCATGCCAAGTATATAGTCCGGGAACCTGGAAGCTCACTCCTTGGATCAGGCTGGGTGGTGAGCAATTGTGTTGTGCATCACTTGTATTTATTGGTTTGTTTTTCCTTTCCCTTTTTAGTTTTATATTCTCTCCCCTTGTTATTTCCCTTATCATTAGTAGTAGTAGTAGTTTTGTATGATACTTTACTTACTGGACTGTTCTTATCTATCTTGATCCATGGGGTTTACATGCTTTCGATTCTCTTCCTCATCCTGCCCGGAGGAAGGAGAAGTGGGCAGTGGGTGAGAGGCTGCGTGTTTCTGAGTTACCGGCTGGACTAGAACCATGACAGATGCACATGTGATTAGTTACTGTGTGGAATCTTCCATACTTGAGGTCTGTAAAGGTCCAAGGATCATAAATTTTAGACATTGATGACTTCACCCAAAAAGCTGCTATATTGGTGAATCTGCAGGATGATGGTGAATTAAGCAATGTATGCTAAGGTAGCACAATTAATAACCTTAATAGCAAAAAGGCTGGCAACCTTCTGAAGAGAATGAAGAGCAGCAAACTAAACCTGAAATGAGTTACACTGTTTCAGGAATTTATAAGTAATTTTATTAAAAATAAGAATGTGGCTAGTGAAGAAGAAACTCAGCAATATTGACCTTTAAAATTCAGTAAGAACCTCCTGAGAAATACAGTCAGACATTTCAGTTCAGAAGTGCCTTTATTTCTATCATTTAGCCATGGCCAGAGAAAAGAATCAACACAGAATAAAACATGGCAAATCAGATCCTTTAAAGCTTTGCATAAGGCAAGCCTTGTGCTTTGCCCAGTGTTTGAGCAAAGCTGCTAAGTGTTAATGCATATAATCTATCTAGCCAGCTAACTAGTTTAATCCATCACCCAGTGTGAAAACAAAAGCAACCCATCTGTGACAAGTTAATAGTAGGGTTAGGCAGTAAAACAGTAACAAAAACACACTTTGATTAATGATTCTGAATAGTCCTACTCTAGTATAGGTGGGTTTTGTCTAGGTTTATTTAGTGGCCAATGAACGCAAAATAGATCTGGTAATTTAAAGTATTACACCAGATCAGGTGTTGCCCCATACTGATGAAAGCTCGAGAAAATAGCACATTTTCACAGGGGGTAAAAATAAAATGTATATAACTAGACCTACTTCAGGGGAAGAGAGACAATTAAAATACACAAAGCTCAGGTGATTCCAGAAATACCTGCACTGGAAGGAATGCTATAATTTGAATAAAGTAAGAACCACGTCAAACTATTACTCAATGAGTGAAGCAAAACTTTATTTGACCTATAAAACATGTGAGGCCCTTTCCTTTCCTTGTATCTCGGTTTGTTTCCATAACCCTCGACAAGCAGTTTCCAAACAGGTCAGAAAAAAATTAAATGTAAGAAGAAAACTTGCCTTCTTGGCATCTCTCAAATCTGTGGTGTTTTGGCTACTCCATTTTAGTATCAAATAAGCACATGTACTTTGGGATACATCAGTGCATTGAACTGGTGGATTGTCAGCATTCCTCCTTTTTCAGTCCGTAGAGCCTGTACTGTTAAAACCACCATTGAACGAATAGGTATGTCACAGTCCCTCTGACCACAGGAACTGGGGAGCCTGGGACAGAGCATCCCAACATGAGGAATTCAGGCATCTATTACATCCTAAGGGAGTGCTGCAAGTATCAAGCTTTATTATCTCCTCTTGACATTTTTTCTCCCAAATAGATGTCATAGAATCATAGAATAGTTAGGGTTGGAAAGGACCTTAAGATCATCTAGTTCCAACCCCCCTGCCATGAGCAGGGACACCTCGCACTAAACCTCTTGCCAAAGGCTCAGTCCAGCCTGGCCTTGAACACCGCCAGGGATGGAGCATTCACAACTTCCTTGGGCAACCCATTCCAGTGCCTCACCACCCTCACTGTGAAGAACTTCTTCGCTATATCTAATCTAAACTTCCCTTGTTTAAATTTGAACTCATTATCCCTTGTCCTGTCACTATAGTCTCTAACAAAGAGTCCCTCCCCAGCATCCTTGTAGGGCCCCTTCAGATATTGGAAGGCTGCTATGAGGTCTCCACGCAGCCTTCTCTTTTCCAGGCTGAACAGCCCCAACTTTCTCAGCCTATTTTCATACAGGAGGTGCTGCAGTCCCATTATCATCCTCGTGACCTTCCTCTGGACTTGCTCCAACAGCTCCATGTCCTTTTTCTGTTGAGGACACCAGAACTGTACACAATACTCCAAGTGAGGTCTCACAAGAGCAGAGTAGAGGGGCAGGATCACCTCCTTTGACCTGCTGGTCACGATTCTTTTGATACAGCCCAGGATACGGTTGGCTTTCTGGGCTGCAAGTGCACACTGCCTGCCTATGTCGAGTTTCTCGTCAATCACCACCCCCAAGTCCTTCTCCGCAGGGCTGCTTTGAATCTCTTCTCTGCCCAGCCTGTAGCTGTGCCTGGGCTTGTGCCGACCCAGGTGTAGGACCTTGCACTTGTCTTGGTTAAACTTCATGAGGTTGGCATCAGCCCACCTCACAAGTGTGTCCAGGTCCCTCTGGATGGCACCCCTTCCTTCCAGTGTATCAACCATCCTACCACTCTGCAAAATACCTCTAATAAGGTATAGATTATTCATAAATATGCCTTGTGTTGGAAATGTTTGGAGATTAAATTTATAACAGTGAAAAGGGCAAAGAAAGAAGATAATAAACTACTTCTAAAAACTTTTACATTTGTTGAGCAATATGAATGACACAAGAAAGTCTTCTACGTACCAAGTAAGTTTGAATAAAAACTAGAATTAGCCTAGGGAAAGTGAAAAGAAATCTGCACAGCAAATAATTGCATAGATTCTACTGCTTTATGACAACATAGTGCACAACTTTGACAAAATGCTTGCCTAGCTTGGAAGATCAGATTAACAGTAAAGTCTGTCTTTCTTGCTTACGCACAGTGCCCAATATAGCAAGCTTTCAATTTGAGATGTTTGATAATGCTAACCCTTTTGACCTGTATAACTGGTCAAAGTGTGGGATTCCATGAGTAGGATGCAGTGGAAAGCGGAAATAATGGATGCATCTTGCCACTGAGGAACAATCACAGTTGTCTGCAAAGAAGACAAAATCCTGTTTCTGTGAACACAGAAGGAATCGAGCAACTGGAGATGGTTACTTCAAGCACAATTTCAAACATTCTTGCAGCTACTACACAACACACTGAGCATTCCTTTTGATGTAACACCGTGTGCGGTTTCTCTGGCTGTTTATCTTACCGCTCATTATCTCACTCTGTATTGCCACCTTCTCCGTTTTCCCTCATACAAGCCTCTATCCATACATAAATAAGTAATTTACGTTTCACTCTCCACTGTGTAAGTTCTGAATAACATTGATTCTTATTTTTGGTGTGAGTTGTGGTGAAATCTACAATGACTTCATAAAAAGAACTTAATGCTTCATAAGCAATGTGATGGCTAACACTGACTGATACATGAAACAGTTCAAAACAAGTCTGTAACAAAAGAAGTCACATCAGTGAATGCCTCAGTGTTTTCTTCTGGCATCACAGAGTCTGATTCAGAGACATTATATTCGGCCTACTGCAGTAGCCTAGAACAAGAGTTGTACTTATAAAGACTTGCAACCAGAGTATGCTTCTTAGCCAGTTGTAGATTTATGTATTTTTGTTACTGTTGTTTTCGTGGTGATTTTAAGGCAAACTAATAGTAAAAGTCTGTGCATAAAAAGTGAAAAATCAAGCTTGGAATATCTGGCAGATTTTTAACAGAATAATACCACAGCTTAATTGTCAATATAGCAACTAGAAACATGAAAAGTCTGTCATGTAAAATGACGATGTGACATATCTGTAATTAGCACAGCACTCCTAAAGAGAGCTAAACTGGCCTGCCTGTTTATAGCTGTCCATGAGAAACTGTCTGCTGTAGTACTTTCTCTATCAGTAGTTGCCGACAGCACGATATTTCCATCTATCATTTTAAATAGGAAGCATATCTGTCATCTCATTTAACACAAGTAGACATCTAACTATGGCTAGAAATGAACACAGGACTTGCAGCGTTCGTAACTGATCGTAAGTTGGAGTCAAACATTTTCAAAAAGGCTGTTAGAGAAGGATAAAACCAAACAGCAATGGATCTGCAGAGAAGGGAAGGAATACTTTGTCAGTGATTATTTCTACTAGTTGATAGTTCAAGGCTCCTGTTACCTGACAGTGTATTCTGGGCAGCCACATTCAAAGTTACCAAGACACTCATGTCCTATGATGTCTAAAGGAGAACACTAGCATACAGATGCTGCTAATCCTTCAAGTACCTTTTAGAGATAAAAAAGTTCAGTGGGTCAACCAAACCTAGACAGCTGTCTCCAAACAAACACTTAGAAAGTCCTTTGAGATGTGTTGTATTACAAGCAGTGATTTGGAGTATCATCTGTAGTAAATAGCTGTAAGTGCTATCGGCAACAGCTAATTACATGCTGACACAAACTCACAAAACACCACAACCCTGATGTGATAAACCAGCTTGCAAACATATATCTCCCATTAGAACATTGTTGAATATTCCCACAAATGGGAACAATTAAATGGATGTGATCCAGATTGGCTGTTTCTTTATCTCTTTTCTTAAAGGTTAGGTTTTTATTTTGGCTACTACATGGAGCGGCCAGTCTTCATGGGAAAGCCATGGTTTTGGTGTTATTCAATGTGGAATCCAAAGTATGCACAAGGAGTGGTGAGCCAAGGTGCTAGAAGAAGTTTTCCAATTCTTGGCAGGTTTCTTTGGCCTGGACATGATATAATTTATGGTCACTCAGCAGGGAACAAGCAACACAATGATTAGGGAAAGGGGAGTATTGTATATGTCTAGCTACCACAGTTCTTCACAGGCTTTACTTATTAAATACGACTGCCCTCCCAGTTAAAGCTTCACAGTAACGATGGGGCCAACGTTTAAGGTATTAATTCAGTTTCCAAGAAAAGTTGCCACACAAAGTGGCATAAAATACAGTTATAGTCTCTAAAGAAATTAGTTCAAAGGGACACATGTAAAAGCGAATTTGAATGATTCTGAAAGCAATGAATGGGTTTTGAAAAACTTAGGTGTATCTTTAGAACAGGAATATATTTTATAAAATATCTGCTCTCATTACTGATTTCATTATGAAAATACTTTTAAAATATGATAGTTAAACAATAGAGGAGACTGCTTTCTTTCCAGACAAAGCACTAGGTGAAGAAATGTGTTGCTTTGGATTTTCCCTTAAAGTGAGTGGGAATTAGAAGAAATATGCTAGGAAGCATGTTGCAGTTGCAAACATCAGCTCTGGAACTTTAAGGAGAAGCTTTACCTGTCTAAAACAAAGAAAAATTCACTCAAAAGACAGGAAAAGGGCAGAAGTAAGAGAAAGAAAAAAAAAAAAGCTTTATGAAAAAGAAAGCTTTTGGTTTTTTTGGGTTTTTTTTTTAAGAAAAACTTAAGGTAGACATTTTCTGAGTAACATTTTTCTGAAAAGCTTTTGTCCTTTCTTAGCACTAAACAGAGTGGTTTACCAGAGTAATAACCTGGTAAAGAAAGGGAGTCTTTGCTGCAGATTAAGGATGGAACTGACTAGTGAAAAAAAACCTGTGATGTCATTTTCCTGTATTATTCCTAGCAACCAGCAAAAATCTATTTTAAATGTATTTGGTTTATGGCAAAGAATACTCTTAACTACAAACTCCTGTAAAATTCACAAATCACTGATAATAAAATGACATTAGGCATATGAAAGATGATCAGAGTCCATTTCTGTGAGTGATTTTTTTTTTTTTTTTTTTAAACAAAAAGGGAGAATGAGAATCTAAACAATGAAGTGAAGAATACTGGCAAGAAAACCACAGAAGCAAGCAAAAAGAGCATCCTTGCATCTTATCAAGCAAAGCAGAAGGGAAGGGGAAGGGGATAATAAAGCAAATATACCCACCCAGAAAGGACTGTCACTGTGCTGAGATGTATAATTTTGCATGGAGAAATGGCTAAGAAACAACAAACCTTTGGCTGTTATAAATTAAAAGCCTGTGATAGGTGAGGGTTGGTCACTAGGGGCAGAGAAATCAGCAGCAATAAGCTTACCAAAGTAGAATATTTGTATCATGCCTGAAGAATAAGGATTCCATATTACAGTATCTTTCAGTGGCTGGGATTGCCGGAAGCTTTTGATTGTTTGTGGATTAGTGGAGGAAGGACACCTACCAGGCATTGACATGGTTTCAAAGGACTGAAAGTAGCACAGTTTTTCTGGCTTTCCAGTTACAGAAGCAGGTGATATCTTGCCTGTGTCAGTGAGACCTTACTTCTGCTGTCATAACCTTTCACTCCTTTTGTCCTGAATGGTCCTTAGTTATGATCCGCAGTTAGAATGATCCTTGGTCAGGGATACAGAATCAAGCTAAGTCAGAGATTCAAGACAAGCTTGAGATCAAAATGATAGACTAACACGTTCCCATTCTTCTTACTGATGACAAGATAGTTTATGAGTCTAAAATGAGGATTTTGTCCTCTTGCCAGAAATGAAGTAGAAATACTGTTCAGGGGGGTGGGGTGAACAGGCTGATCCAAACTGGTGCCCTGTTTTGGTTCATCTAACAATACAAAGAAATGTATGCAGAGCCAAACAGTTCAGTCTAAATGGCAATTTATCCAGGAACAGCTTAAAAAAACAGAGATAAATTTTTAAATTCAAGATCAATGAATGTGGTTAATCTTAGGGCTGTTCAGAACCCCTAAATTACTATAGGCTGCTGTTACACACGATAATAGCTTGCTAAGCATTTGTTAACTCCAGCAGAGTATATGTGCAATTATTTCTAATGAACTCCCCAGCCCTTTAGGAAAAAAAAAAAATCCTTTTGAATTGGTCCTACCTGTTGGCTGCATTAAATTTGGAAATGAAAGCCATACTTTTTCAGATCTCCCCATACAACAGGACTCAGAGCAAGATTGGCATGTTTATTTTCAGAAAACCTCCCAAAGCATTTTAGGCATAGCCAAACTAATACATCTCTCCTTGACAGCTGCAGAACTTTCATTTCCTTAGCTAGAGTGTAACAGATTGCTTGCAGTTTAAGTCTCGATGTTTGGGTTGCACTGCAAAATCTGGCTGCCTGCTGGGGTTGTAAAGAGGTCCCATGCAGAGAGGGGAATTCTGGGAACATCTGCCCACATAAACTTTATGCAACCAAGGAGTCAAGGGAAGGAACAGCAATTTGTGGGAAGGTGAGAGAAAATATTATTCACTCACATATCAGCAGACTCTCTACCAATACACGAAGATTTAAAAAGTCTGTTCTTGAAATTCTTGATGATTAGCTGGCAGAACAATTAAAATAGAAAGATAGGACTGATTAAGACACTGGGCTTTTTTTTCAGTTTCAGAAATTCTCTTATTCATGTGTGTTTTCAGGTTTACTTTTTTGACTTTCCTCTATATTGCAGTGTAATTGGAAAAATATAGCTTCACATGAGATGATTTTCATTTTCATGGCAGATTTACGTAAGATTGCCTTTATCTGGGAGATTCTTGATCACCAGTCAAAGCAACAGCTGGTGCTCTCTGCTTCAGCTGTATTTGGACATTGGGGAATGTCATGTTATCAAAATGTTTTAAGTGCACCCATCAAAGCTGACATAAACTGGAACCTGTGACATCAGCCAAGCAGACTGCAGGTTTATTGCATGGCTTCACATCACTCTGCAGAAAGTAAATTGTGCACAGGAAGTGAAACACAGAAATTATTTTAATGATAAACTTACTTCACTTTCAACTTTCACAGACAATATAACTCAATTTAGGTTCCAGCACTTCTAGTGCTGTTTCAAATGTTACCTGTTCAACAGCCCATGAATGTGTTCCCAAGATCAACTTTTAAGATTATGAGCCCTTAAACCACTTGTTCTACCTTTATTTCTTTCACACTTTTAAACTTAGGTAAACAAAACACTCTAGAATTGAAAAGATTCCGCAAGCGTTAAATGGTGTTTTTGCTGAATTTGCCTAAGAATTCTTTAGTCTCCGGATAGCATTGAAGCCCACATAAAAACCTTTGCGTGGTGTTAGATGAAAACATTATTGATGCAGAGCTATAGTCAAGTCATAGCAGTAGTCTTTGATACTTAAAACAAGGTTTTCCCTCATAAGCTTTTAATTACACACAGGGAGTATGCTAGATGCATGCAGCATATCAGCAGCTTTAATAACTTCCCATTGTTTTAGCCAATGTTGAGTTAATTTTTTTTTCTCATAATACCCAGCTTGACACTATTATTTGCATGACACATCATTATGTTCTAGAAGAGTAAACAAAACATACCTAATGACCTACAATGTGTAGGATGTGCACACACTCAGTATTCTTTTCTCAGTTGATTTTCAAAATGCTTTACAACTCCCATTTTGGCACAAAATTAGGCCCTATATTGACTAAGTGCAGCTTTCAAACTGAGCTAGAGTTCCGCAGCCTGAATTTCTGGCTGCCAATCAGGAAAGCAGAATTTTAAGTGCAACTATCTTAGGTGTGTAGGAATAGATTATAAGCACCAGGTAGATAGCAATGAACTCATAGGAATTTGATGTCACAATAATGAGGATGTTGCTGTGCAGCTGTCAACTTATTCCTGAAGAGGAGAGGACACAGCTGAGCACTTCAGTAAGTCAATGCTCCCAAGCATATGTCTGTTCGTCAATGTCCATGCTTTGACCCAAGTACATCCTTCTTTATTCTCTGTTCGCAGAGCTAAGAATGCATACTTGTAAAAGGGCTTGAAACATACAATACTGAGGACTACAAAGCAACCTGAAGCTTAATGTTCTCACTTGTGTCTCATACATAGCTCAGTGGAGATGAAAGAATGAAAGTCTCAGGAATAAACAGAGAAAGATGGATTTACTGCTGAGTATCTTGTGACCTTTTCAAGCACCCTAGAATAGTAATCATTTAGGACTTGTAAATAGACATCACAGATTATGTTTGCCCTGAGTAACTCTACTACATCCTCAGCTACAGCACTCAGCAGGTGTCAAAAACAAATATTACTGAAACACACATGGATATAGCAGAAGTTCGGAATCTCACTCTAGCTGACAGTATGTTCATCCTTGGTAAGCCAAATAAACTTACTTACTGTAAACCTTGATATGTATGGGGAAGCTCTGTTCCAAAATAAGGTTTGCAATACACACCCATATAATGTTACTGCTGCTGCTTTTCAAGAGACCTAATCTTTCTTTCTTTTTTTTTTTTTAATTGTTAAGATCTGTCCTCTCTGTTCAGATATCTTTGGTAAGCACATACTGGTAGCACTAAAAAGTAAAGGATTTTCATGCTTTTACACCAAAAGGTCTCCTCTAGCAATGTTTTGCTTATTTTTCAGCTTACTCCACATTTATGAGCACTGCTCTGGAGCAATAACTTAGAGTTCCTGAGTTGATGCCTAGCTGGGCATCAGTCCAGCCATGGGAGGTGGTGAGTGATTGCCTTTGCATCACTTGTTTTGTTCTGTTTTCTTTCTCTCTTCTTCCACATCTCCTTAGTTTATGAAATAATTTTTATCTCAACCCACAAGTGTCCTTTTACTTTTACTCTTCCTTTCCTCTTTACCTATCCTACTGGCGGGGGCGGGGGCGGGGGGAGGATTTCTATCCTACTGGCGGGGGAGGGGACTAGGGAAGGAAGAAGTGGCTGTGTGGTGCTCAGTTGTCTACCAGGAGTAAGCAGTATTCATTAAGAGGACTGCTAATGACACATCTCATGGCTCTTCATGCTGTGAGACACCCTATTTGTCCATCCTCCCCAAGATACCATGAGAAGGAGCAGAGAAACAATCCAACAGGGAGTATTTAACCTGTACTCACACTGAAGAGGGGCAAGCTTTCCTGTGTCAGCCTACATTTTCTCTCCATTTAGCCAATTCAACTTACCAAGCACTCTGCACCACCAAAAAGCTGAGCAGCTCTGCAATGTGTATGCCAGGGCTCACCATTCTTTTGCTGGTGCAGAGCTAAAACATATGTTTCTTAGGTGGAGTTCATGGCAAAACAGTCCCCAGTCTGTCCCTTTGCCTCATTCAAGGACCAAAACCTGTCTGGTTTGCAGTGTTACCTGGAGCTGCTGAAACTGGCTGCTTAAACTGGCTAAATTCAAAGACAAAAAGGTGGCTAACCCTTCACTTCAGATTCATTTCACTGCTATTTATTTTCTTACGCTGGGTGAACGACCCGTAGAAGAAAAACACAAAACATTTCCATGCCCTACACGTAGCCTTTTAGCCCAAAGGAACGCCTTACTGAAGCCACTGGGCTACCTCATCCAATGCTACCACTGCTTTTGACAGTCACTCACCTTCTTCACCAAAGCTAACCTGACAGACGGGCTGAAAGCCAAGCCTAGAGGCTGACCCAGGCAAAACCAAACATCTGGGACCTTTTGTCAGGTGGCTTCTGCTTTGGCACTTCAGGGTAAATTTGTTTAAAAACTTTTAGCATCTGAAAAAAAAACCCCAAAACAAAAAAAAACCCAAAAAAAGAACACCACCAAAAAAGCCCTACAAAACCCACACACCACACACACATACAAATAATCCAAAAAGCAAACACAGAATATCTAAAAAAGCATTACTTCTTAAACTGAGCTTTGAAATGTAAATGAATCTTCACCTCTAAAATCATGATAGAAGCAGAAAAAGTAGAATCCATGAGGAGAATGATTTCAGGGCACAGAAAACCGGACATAACATAAAATGTCAAGGGTGAAATAAAAGCAGCTACTGCTGTGGCTTCTCACAGTTAAAATTGCCAATGCATACATCTTAAATGCGGAGCTCCATTATACTGTAGTCTTAGTCATATCCCCCTGTCACCATGGAGCTGTGCTGTTAATGATGTTGCTGTTTCTCACAGTTAAGAATGTCAGACCTAAACTTTTCAATTTAGGAAAAAGAAAGTCATAATTAAAATTTATGCTTTAAAGTGTTTGTGCTAAATGCACAATGGTACCTAGAAGAGAAAAAATAAAATAAAATAAAATAAAATAAAATAAAATTAAATTAAATTTCTTCCACTCTTCAGTATTACTGTCCTTTACACCATTTGCCTCAATAACACATGTATGAAGATCAACTTTGCCTAACATTTTATGTCACAGTTTGAGAATTCAGTTTTTATTTTTGCACTGGTCAAACCTAAATCTAGCCAGCAGAAAATCAGTCATGAAGATATTAAATGCACTGGAACTAGAGACCAGAGTTGCAGAGAAACAGTGAGCAGCAAAAAATTGGCTGATACTGTGCTGTAACTTATGTTACACAAAGAGAGAAAAGGAAATTCTGTGAGTGCAAATTAATTATCCAAGGGCACAAAACTACAAGTTTGGGAATAGTGTCTGGAAACTTCAGTTGAGACTTACACTTCATTTACTACCCCATCCTGCCATCTCCATATAGCCCTTAAATTCCAGAGTAACTTATTTCCATAGCCTAAACCCACAAAATGTCATGATAATAAGAACATTATTATTGTAAAAAATTAAAAGAACAAAAGTGAAGTGGGTGATTTGACTGCAGTTGTGGCTATACCTGCTTTCCTCAGGAGCATTTTTTGCAACAGTGGAGAGGTCAAAGAATCTCAGACTGAAAAGTTTTGCAGTACAAGCAGCTACAAAAGCAGATTCAGCTTCCTTTTTTTCATGCTGCATATAGCCTGTTTCATTCCCTCAGTACTGTATTTAGAGGGCAGATTATATTTTCACAACTCAAACATTTCAGAAAGAAATTAACACTGTAAGAGTGTGATAGTGATATGAGACTCACAATCTTATATACATGATGAGCATCTAGGGTGCTTAAACGACCTTCACAATTATACTGTATGGCTGTTTAAAGGTGCACTGGAGAAGCAGTTTGAGTTTTTAGAGAATTCAGATGAAATTGAATGAATCTGTAATACACACTGGAACTGTAAAGTGACAGTGACTTAAAAAGAGAAACATATGTAGATGGCTCCAGCCTTTTTTCTTACTTCTTTTTTGAATAATTGTGTGGCAGGGTTTCTATACCCTAATCTGTTTACAGAAATATTGAGTATGACTTGCACATCAAAATAAATAATTCCCCCATATCTTTTTACTCCAAATTTGTAGTTAATTAAACTAATTTGTCAGTTTTTGTAAATTGGAAACTCTTCCTGTCATCCCCTCCAATCCCTACTTATTCAAATTTCATCCTTGGCCAGTTTCATGATAATGTTTATCTGCTCCAGAAGATTGGAAATAAGAGTAATACACTGCCATACCATTTAATTTCTTTCTTAAAGCTGGAAAAAGCAAAGCATCAACTGGCCAGCTAGATAACACAATTTCCCATGTATGTTATTTGCTTACGATAGCTGGGGGCTAATTTAATTCCTGAGCTGCTTATTTAATGGTTCTGAGAGGGATTCCCTACAGTTAAGAATGAACTGTGCATAAAGTTTCTATGAAAATTGTAAGAAATTTTTCTCACATTAGAGTAGGTTATATATATATTACAGCAGTACACATTAAACATATTTCATTATCTGAGCAGAAAAATCATTCTCAACTACCTGTATGCATTGTATTTATAGTATTTATCTTGCAGAATGTAGACAGAAAACAGGGGTGTTTAATATCACATGCATATTTTAAAAACACATATTTTAAACACAGCCTATAGCACATATGCATCAAAACCTCTTCTGTTCATGATAGGGCAGGAAAAAGGAAAGACAGTGGAGTATGAAGGATTTCACATGTCAAGTTGCTGCTCGGGTCAGGCTGGGTATCGGTCAGTGGGTGGTGAGCAATTGTATTGTGCTTCACTTGTGTTTATTGTTTTCTTTTCCTTTTCCCCTTCTAGTTTTATATTCCCTCCCCTTGTTATTTCGCTTATCATTATTATTATTATTGGTAGCAGTAGTGGTTTGTATTATATCTTAGTTACTGGACTGTTCTTATCTCAACCTGCGGGAGCTGCATTCTTTCAGTTCTCATCCCCATCCCTCTGGGAGCCAGGGGAGGAAGTGGGGAAGTGAGCGAGTGGCTGTGCGGTTCTGAGTTACCGGCTGGGCTTAAACCACGACATTGCAGTTCAAGAGGATTTGAGCTACTTCCTTTCTGGGCATTCACCTAAGGATTTCAGTCCTCATCTTGTTTTCACCCAGCAGTTGTGTGGTAATGAGCAACAGCTGGTTGCTGTATAAGAGGTGTTTTGTTTTACTGTAACACAAAGCACTTTGTCTTAGACCTAAACAAAATCTCTATTGCAATGATGTTGTTCTTTCAAAGATTCACATGGAAACCCTCGCAACTAGCCTGTTGGAAGTTGTCTTGCTACTATCCCAGTATAGAATGGGATATAGAAAGTTTCAGATTAGTATTTTATATGTGTCTTCCACTTACCCAGCTCATTTGATTAGGTGTCATGTCTCGATTTGAATGCTGGTGGGCAGCCAGGACTTCTCATTAGTAACATCATGTAGTAGAAAACTCATAAATTGTCCTTAAAGTATTGTGCTCTAAACCAAGTAACTAATTTACACTCTCCAAAATCATTAGCAGCTGACTGAGTCTGGCTGGGATGGAGCTGATTTTCTTCATAGGAATTTCATAGGAATGCTGCTGTGTTTTGGATTTGTGATTAAAATGGCATTGATAACACAGCAGTATTTTGCCTACTGCTGAACCATATTTGGACAGCATTGAGCATTTCTCTTTTTTGTACTCTGACACCTCCAGTGACTAGGCTGGGGGTAGGCAAGAAGCTGGGAGGAGAAGCAGCTGAAGTTAACCCAAACTGTTCAAAGTAATATTCTGTACCATGTAACATTATTGGTCATCAATAAGAGCTGAGGAAAAGGAGCAGGAACTGCAGACATTCATTGCTGTGGCATTTGTTTTCCCATAAGAAGCTAAACATTCTGTTCGCTTCTCTATGCCACCAAGATGTGGGGAATGAGCAAGAAGGCTGTAACTATAGTCATTCTGAACTGTGTCTTATATTACTGTTTTGCAAGTGAGATCTGAAGTATTTTATAGCAACATGTTAACTTCTATCAAACAGCTTTTCATGGTATTTCTTTGTCAATGGCCTGTTTCATAGTTGACAGTGTTCAGAAATGGCAACTGACAGAAAGAAGATATTGCTTACTTTACTGCTAAGATTACACAGCAGTTTTCAGTGTAAATGACCTTACCACTCAGCAACACTAGGTAATTGTCAAATGGTAATAGTTAAGTCAGTGGTTTCTTTGTGAAAAACAAAAGCTTCTTCACTTAATCCTTTGAATATCGTTTATCCTTTGAAAATTTCTGTATTGTCTAAAGACTACTTGTTACACAATTGGCAGGGTGTTGACGAAATCAAACATTAGCATTTGGGCTGTCTCAGGGTGAGAATTTGACTGACTTCCAAGAAGAATAATTAGAAAAATCACAAATCACGAAATCAGTGTTGTTTGCTGAAGTCAGTTTTATGGTTATCAGATAGTTCTAGATCATCCTGAAGACTGATGCCATGAAAAAGGGACAAGTGTGAGAGAGTTCTTTTCTTTTTTGTAGATATGCATACATTATGTCTTTGTATTACACTAAGCTTTTCCAGTGCATTCACCCTGACCCAAGGAATATTAATTGTGCATGGCTTCATAGCTATGTGTTTTAAAGATTAAACCCATTGTACCAAGGATTCACCTAAATAATAACACAGGATTTGTTTCACTCAGAGTAAATAGCATAAGGGTTTAAAAAGAGTAAATTTGAATTAGCAGTTAACAACAGAACAATACTTTTTTTCTTCTTAGCATATCACAAGCTCAAAAGCTCTCTATTTTTCTTGACTGTTATATAGAAAACTTATGAATCTGTAATTTGAGTAAACTGTCATCTAATTAAATGATTTAGATTGAATATGCTAATGTAAAGGAGCATAAAAAGAATAATTACAAAGGGACTTCAAGAGGATAATTAAAAATGGAGAATGTTGAATCCAAATAAAATTCTTATGTTCTTTAATTACTGAAGCCCCATCTAAACAAAGGATTGAGAACATCTTATTTAAGTGTAATGCACAATGAACATCTCTTCAGACCCTTGAAAAATATTAATTTGATCATGTATTTCTTAGATAGCACTGAACAACTTTCAAAGTGTAGGAAAGGAATGGACAGGAAGGAAGGAACAAAGAGAGAGAGGAATGAAGATGAAGGAAGGAAGGAATGAAGATATGAAGATGAAGGAAGGGAGAAAGGAAGGGAGGGAGGGAGGGAGGGAGGGAGGAAGGAAGGAAGGAAGGAAAGAAGGAAGGAAGGAAGGAAGGAAGGAAGGAAGGAAGGAAGGAAGGAAGGAAGGAAGGAAGGAAGGAAGGAAGGAAGGAAGGAAGGAAGGAAGGAAGGAAACTGTAATTTCATCAATATCAATAGCAGGTTTAAAAATATTATCAGCCTTTGGTCAAAAGACAATAATTTGCAAGGTGGCTTGGTTTAGTCACACTAGTAAAGAGTGCCATTTAGCAGGAGAACTTAGAGTATCAATATTATATGTGATGGACCTCTATAGTACTCTCAGATCCCATTTACATAAACAGCTCCTGTAATTTTTATCTAAAATGCCAAAACAAATACCACATACAAGGAGAAGAAGCAGTTCATAAGCAGACTAGGTCCTTGAACTGTAAATGGGTTTGTTGACATGACTCAATAGTCTAGAAGCATTTCTCTCCTTCTTAAAAGGCTGAGAAAGCACTTGCTTCATTTCTCCAAATAGATTTGCAAGAAATATAGGAAAAATATTTCTGCACTGGTTTTTTTTCCAAAAGAAAAATAGAATAGCTTATTTACTTTTAAGTTTCATAGAATCATAGAATAGTTAGGGTTGGAAAGGACCTTAAGATCATCTAGTTCCAACCCCCCTGCCATGAGCAGGGACACCACACACTAAACTATGTCACCCAAGGCTCTGTCCAGCCTGGCCTTGAACACCTCCAGGGTTGGAGCATTCACAACTTCCTTCACTGGAATAGGCAACCTATTCCAGTGCCTCACCACCCTCACTGTGAAGAACTTCTTCCTTATATCTAATCTAAACTTCCTCTGTTTAAGTTTAAAGCCATTACCCCTTGTCCTACCACTACAGTCCCTAATGAAGAGTCCCTCCCCAGCATCCTTGTAGGCCCCCTTCAGATATTGGAAGGCTGCTATGAGGTCTCCACACAGCCTTCTCTTTTCCAGGCTGAACAGCCCCAACTTTCTCAGCCTGTCTTCATATGGGAGTTGCTCCAGTCCTCTTATCATCCTCATGGCCCTCCTCTGGACTTGCTGCAACAGCTCCATGTCCTTTTTCTGTTGAGGACACCAGAACTGTACACAATACTCCAAGTGAGGTCTCACAAGAGCAGAGTAGAGGGGCAGGATCACCTCCTTTGACCTGCTGGTCATGCTTCTTTTGATACAGCCCAGGATATGGTTGGCTTTCTGGGCTGCAAGCGCACACTGCCTGCTCATGTCGAGTTTCTCGTCAATCACCACCCCCCAGACCTTCTCCGGAGGGCTGCTTTGAATCTCTTCTCTGCCCAAAGTTGTATCTGTTTATCAGATAGCAAATATTCATTAGATGTAATGTAAAAAAATACATAAAATCTTTCCTTTATATTTTTTAAACCATTCTGAATCACCCTGAACAACAGCTGAACTAGAGGTACATTTCTTAGCAATTCAGCATGAAAGAAACAACATTCTAAGATGAAAAATGTCCTTTCATCACACCAGCGGAATATTCAAACATATACACATAGGTTACAAAGCACCCAAGTTGAAGCCAACAGGAGCTGGAGGAGTGTAGTCATAGGTAATGTTAGTCTGTAAAGAAAACTGAAAAATACCTTGAAAAGTTAAAAATTTAAACACTGGAACTGGTATTGTACCCTAGTATGATTTCAGAATGTTAAGAATTAAGCCTTGTTTGATAGACAGAAAATAAGAGAAATGTGTATGAAAATAGGAGAGTTTTGCGTAACTGTGCAAGATCTATTACATTACCAGCAAAAATATCTTGATTGAGGGCAGTTTTGTTTTATATTTCCTTTATGTGTTTCCTTACATAGACATGCTATTTTCACCTAATATATTTCAAGTTTAAGGTGGAGAGTTCCTGGATTTCTGAAAGAGCACTACTGAAAGCTAATAAGATTTGTGTAGCCATAAGAAAAACTATCAGAGAAATAACAGCTCTGAATTGACTGCTAAGTAGGATATTCAGCCTGCTG
>NW_009927643.1:38492-44675 GCF_000696875.1 Nestor notabilis | reverse complement strand
TTATATGGAATAAGCAGTTTGTCTTGCTGTTGAAATTAATTCTGTAAAGATACAAATAAACCACTGCTCTAGAAACATTTAAGTGAGACAAATAAAAAAAAAAAAAAAAAAAATTCCTACATTTGGACCAGAAAGTGAAGTCTATTTTGCACTGCTCATCGTGTTCGTGAAAAATCAAGAGATGCAAACTCATGTAAACTTCAATATGTGTGTACACAGCTGTAAACACACTACAGCTGGTCTGCAATCCTGAACAGGAGAAACAAAACTGGGGAAAACATCAGAAATCTGTAACCCTACCTATAACCTAACTACAGAAGAAGAAGGTAGAAAAGGTGGGAAATTTCTTTTGCAGTTATTTCTCAGCTATCATAACATGTAGGAACTGAGATAAAAGAGGAAGAGAATCTACCACCTATGACTGAGGAGTGTAACCTTCATCCACAGGAAATAAGCAATCTCACTCAGCTTCCTTAAAATTCTCCAGTTCTAATTCACCTTATTTACCACAGTTTGGTAGCTGTTAGATACAACTTTTTAGCCCACAGAGATTCTTTTCCCCCTTAACAAATGTAGGATTATTGAAAATTGAGTCAATCTTTAAGGCAATTGTGTTGTGATATGATCCTATGAGATCTGGTGAACAAAGGCTCAGGATGATGCAGATGCACCTCCATTTGATGGCAGCACACTGCTTTCACCTGTCCAATTATCCAGCACTCAAGAGGAAGGCACTGCAGCTCCCTAATTGGTAGAATTTATGGCAACTTTATTTCCCTTTCAGGAAAGGTGCCCTCCGAGACACTGACTGAAACAGACTCTTTAAAAAGCAGCAGTAGCAGAACGTAATACAGCAGTGTCTCGTTCTAATTTTGCAAACCACAGGTACTGTGTGTTCTTAATAGATTAGACAATCTTCTTTCTAGGAGTTTCAACAACTTACTAAAAAAATATTTTCACTAGACAGTTGGTAGTTTCAGCTATTCTCTATGCCTGGTACACAGCTGCTTTATGAGACTAGCTTGCCCCAAATCCCAGAGCTAGATGTACAAAATTTTGTTAACACTTTCTGAACTAAGATTTTCTGCTTCAGTTTTTCAGAGGAAACTTCACAGAAGCTGTCTCTGAAACAGAGGAAGTATGAATGTCCTTTCTAGCAAACCCAGGAAATACTTAATGCTGCAATTAGTTGGCTGAGAAGGGAAAAGTCTAATTAAATAGCATAGGCTATTTCGAAGCCAATGCCAGAGTTTATCCTGATACATAAAGATTAAAGCGATGAAGAATACCTGAGACATGATCCAATAGATTATGGCTGGATAAAAACCATGGCAGAGTCACACCTGTAGAAGTTTAGTTGACTGAAACAGACAAGATTTTTGGTACTTCATCATGCTGATCATTAAACAGGCATTTTCCAGCCTGGCCTGAAGTAGAAGAAATGAATATCTGAGGAGACATGATTTTTTGCAGTCTCGCTGAAGTCCATTACAAATAGTGGTTACCTACTTTGTGCTGCAAAGTAGGTCCTGACTTTTAATAGCACTAACATGATCTTCATAATGTGCAGTGGCTATGATCTTCAAGAAAATGCAATACCTAATTCCTTTAGAAACAAAGCAATTAGATAACCTTGAAGGTCTAGGCTCCACCTATACTATTTGTGTGTGTATATACATATATATATGGTACTTAATTCACCACAATCAGATAAATACTTCTACCTTACCAATCCTCACCTAATACCACATTACTTGAGTTCCAAGGGAATAAAGTATCATTAGATGAGGATTCAACCATAGACACTCAATCCTCCTCTTCTACTAAACCAACTAAAATAAAATTACACTGATTCCAATATATTCACTCCAGCGTAAACAATATACTGCATACCAGCAGCACCCTGTGTATCTGTTTCTGGTCAGGGATTCTACTTCTACATTCCACCTACACATTCCCTTCCACATTCATAACCTTACCTAAAATGGATAGAACATAAACTAAGTGACTTGGAATATATTCTGCTGGTTTGAAAAATTATATTTTAATATAATGATGGATCAAATTTTGATCCTAAGTCAGACAGATTTGGAGAAAAGTGATGTGGGATATTCAGGTAGTTTGCTTTTCAAGAAATGTGGCAAATTAAAGCTAGTAAGTTCTTTGCTGAATAATTTTTAAATATTTTCAAAAAACTATGGGAATGTTAAAATTGTTAATTTAACTTGACAAAGCTTGCCACACAACATATGTTGCTTTACTTCAATGTCTGTACATTTACAGTGGACTATTTGTTATTTTGTGATGTCTACATTTTCTGAGATTTAGATGCAAGAACACCAAAAATATCCAGGATAGCATAATAAAGCTGTAAATTTATGGCATGCCAAAGTCACACATATTTTGTATTTGAAGGTGTTGTGTTACTAGTATGCGAAGTCAAATTATCATGTGTTTCACTAAGCATAATTATATTACAGAATCAGAGTTACGGAATGGTTTGGGTTGGAAGGGACCTTAAAGATCACCTAGTTTCAACCCCCCTGCTGTGGGCAGGGACGTCTTGCACTAGACCAGGTTTCTCAAAGCCCTGTCCAGCCTCGCTTTGAACACTGCCAGGGATGGGGCATCCACAGCTTCTCTGTCATCCTGTTCCAGTATCTCGTCACCCTTATAGTGAAGAATCCCACTACAAGATCATGCCTAACTACAAGTTGTTGCATCAGAATAAAGAATTTTGCAGTTCTTCTTCTGAATGCATGCAGAATGTGTTGGACTCAGGTGCTTGATATGGCAGTGTACAGTTAGAGCACTTCGAGAAAACACAGCTACCACATGTTCAAATACATTTAAATTAGCTTCCAGACCAACAGCAGAGATGTCTCAGGGCAAAGGTCTTCAGGATGGGTTTTGCAAACCAGCCTGCGATCATTGCTATCACTATTCAGCTCCATCAGATGCATTAGATAAGATACACCTATAGATGCCATGATCTTGTTCTGTGGACATACCTAGAAACTAGGCTTTGCTTGATTCCCAGATGAGCTTGGCTATTTACACCCACTGCCATTCAAATGCTCTCAGCTTTTCAACCCAGGGCATAGGCAAATGGTATATAGACTGACAAACTGGGGCCAAAGTGTCATGCAATGCAGATTTTACATATAAGATAAAATGGGTATGACTGGGTTTCAGTGCGTAAGTGCAGAATAACCTATTTGCCCTTTACTCAGGGAAATACCAACATATCAACATGGACCATTTTTACATGCTGTGTTTTTCAAAAACAAATTTGAATCTGAAGTTCTTTGTCCCTTTTATAAGGTCCAGCTGTCCCCAAAACCACATCTGAATTTTCCTTCTTGGCAATATCCCTTAGTCACATCCTGTCTTGTACATCTCAAGCTAACCTCTAGCTTTTGCCAAAACTGACAAAAATCCCCTAGTTCCTTTTCCTCAGGATCATTTCTGTTTTGCTAAGGCTGCTATGAAGATGATGAAACAAATTGCCAGCTCTGGCCAAACCGGCCTGTCAAAGAAAATAAATCCCTCCAGTTGTACTGTCACTGATAACCAGCACAAATAAGCACCTTCCCTAGGTGGGGCTTTTTCTGCTGTTTCATTCAATTGTTTTTTAGGCAGGGTTTCCAGCTGAAGCGGGACCACCGTTCTGAAGACAGTCCTGCCAGCATTCAGTATCAAACACATGTCAGCTCTGTACAGTCTGCCTGCAAAAAGTGTCTTTTAGTGATCAAAGGCCATTAACATTAATAGCAAGGTGTAAATCCCGTAACCTATAACACCAGCCCTTAAAAACTTGTCACTCTTTAAGCAAAGAGAGCAAAGAAGGAGTTAAAATAAACTCAGTAATGTGCACTGAGTTAGATCTGAGGAGCCTCCTGCTATTGAGGGGTGTATCTGAGTGCTGATGGGGGAGACTCCTGACTGAGCAGGCAGTATAATAGAGCCTGTATCTCCTGTTCCATTGCAGGGATCCACAGTCTGCTCTGACTTGAATCAGCTGTTGTTTTGCAATTTCTTTAGGCCACCTGCTGTCTGTACTAATTTTGTAGCTAGCAAAGTACTCAGAGGATAGGTGGGGACAAATACTGTACTTTAGTTAGAGCAGGAAAAGATCAGAGACTAATACAATTATTGAAGTTAGACTGTGTGCACTACTCTTCTCTAGACATTAAGTACAATAAATGCAAAGCTTACAAACCATCAAGTTTAATGCACTACAAACAATTAGTAAATATGATCCTCCAGGGAAAATTCTCACAGTGTCCTTTCTTTCCAAATATTCCTTAAGATTAGTAGCAAACTCGAGCATCTCTCACCTCATGCTATTCTTCTGCTTTCTTAGTAATGCGTGGATGGTTGGTAATGACACTGGAGGAAATCTTGCTCCCAGATTAGCACTGCAGGAGTGCCTATCTGCAATGCAGATCCCTGCTGCTTTCAGTACATGACATCTACAAATGTCAGTAATCTTAGAACAGTGGGGGGAGAAGGCAAAAAAATAAAGGCAAAAGAAAAAAGCTTTGCCAATTAGGCATCACTTTTACCCATGGATCTCACCTGTTTTAGAAGTCTTAACCATCTAATCAGTTTATGTGAATAGAAACTCACCATAAGCAAGCAATTTCCACATCATGTCTCACATACAATGAGTGTGAAGAGTACATAGCACAGAGATATTGTATCTCAGTTGATGGGTGGTAATTCATTAAAGCATGGTAACATCTACACTTCTAAGCATTTGCCCATGCCTGGAGTGTCTAGAGGCTTAATTCTGCTCTTAGTTCTACAAAATCTGCCATTTAATTTGGCTTGCTTTATCATTATCCCAGTCCCTAGGGCTTAACCTACCATCTCTCTTTAGATTGCAAATATATGAGGGTAGAGGTGGGGTTAAGACTGTAGGCTGTTTTTTAAATACAGCACAATGAGCCTAGATATATTTGAAGCTTTTATTACATAAACTGTAATACAATTTTTTTTCTCTTTCTCTAAAGCAAGGAAGAGAAAGATTAAGAGAAAATGAATCTAAGATAATCCTAGCAGTGAAATCAACTCATGACTTTCAGTTTTATGTTCTTTCCTTTCATTTATGTGTCCTGAAGCCTTAGTTTTCACCTCTTGTTTATCATCCCTAGGGGGACTTTGATATGCTTGAGGACAGACTTTTTCACAACTAAAGAAAAATTGTCTAAAGGGTTATTTATGATTGGTTTTTAAATTACTGTTGTCTAGAGTTTAATACTAAGGTCCATGTTAAAACATGGAAATAAAAGTAATAAATCCACACTGATTTAGACTTGTTTTCGTCCATTGTTTTCTTCATTCAAGAAGCCAAGCCAGGAAAGCCACAGAGGTAGTTATGCTTCCTTCCAGCTTGGCAAATCACATATAGAATCACAGTAACATGCCAATGCTGGGAAAAACACTCTCTGCTGTCTTCTTTCATGAAGTAAACAAAAACTTGAATATTCATTCATAGGTGACACCAAGATTTCCTGCAGTTTCATAGAATATGGCAAGAAGGGAACAGTGTGACCTTTTTTCATAACACAAGGCACAGAATTAGTTACCACATGAGCATGTCTATTCAAACACAACCTACTCTGATGAAAAAAATTGCCACAGTTGGGAAATTCAGCACCATTGTTAGTAATTATCAGCAATAACTGTTAGTAATCAATAGCTAATTATCTTTGCTTAATACCTATGCTCCATAATGATAAAATGGTATATTTACAAAGAAATAAAGACTGCCACTTACCTAATAAGCATGTTAAAGCAAGCCAGTTCTGAGACATGTCAGAATCTGTTTCTTTTTATTTTCTGAAGTTCTATCTTAAGGAAAATTGTTAAAACACAGGAAATACCTATTTGTTGTGGGAACGCAAAATGCAATAACATAAAAAAGCTTCTTGGTAATGATAACAATTATAACATTCATAGAAATTAACCAACATGTTAAATTTATATTCCATTTCTAGAAGCCACACTCAAAGGCGGGAAGATTGGTCAGTGTGGGTGCTTCCATCTCCTTCTACCACCTTTTCCACTGTCCAAGCCAGATTTCTGTGTTGTGCAGCATCATGTGAGTCAGGCTCTCAAACAAAAACTCTAACTTATAAGAGTCATGCTGTGTTTTATCTGTGGCAGCTGGAGAAT
>NW_009927643.1:36386-38461 GCF_000696875.1 Nestor notabilis | reverse complement strand
AAGAATGGCTCCCCAGAACAAAATCCTGCTGAAAGGTAGGTGACACAAGCTCTGTCATAGGAGCCATAGATCTCCTTGATTACTTCTAAGCTGATTCCAGCTTCTTGCTTTTGACTGCTTTGCAGCTGAGATTTCAACATCTTCCCTAGCTCCTTTGGTGATAGCTTTGTATCTATCCACTTTCTGATATATCCTTAGAGTATTAGCTTAGCAAAGGGTGTTAGCACTGCACCAGCTAGTTGCATGTAAAGTGGACATGAGTGAACATGTACTATACTGCAACATGGTGCTGCAGGAGAATGACTCAAGTTTTGCTACAGCCAAGCATTTGAGCAAGATGACGTATAGCAGCCTTGCACAAAAGCAGTTGAGACACATTGACAAATTGATCAGTTAGTCTGAGCAGGATGCAAAGCACTGTGGGATACCAATTGGAAGTTGGTCAATTTAATGTGAGGTAGAGATGTGTCCAAGGGAATGTTATGCACCATTAACTTACTATGCTGTTAAGTTCACACCCTTTGCACTAAAATATAGGAAACACATTATCTGGCCAGTTAATTCACATAAAGAGCTGCAGCAAGTATAAGCAGGTATTTCCACCACAAATAAATTAATTTTGGTGTGGACTAACCCCTGATCCCCACCAAGATATTTATTTACGTGTTCCTATTGTCCAAACCTGATGAGCTCATTTTGAGATAGATGGAAAAGTGTATTAGTAGTCAGTATTTTTCTGACTACTACATTTTCAAATTGTGTTAAACATAATAATTAGATTGCAAATTGGCATCAGCGGAAAAATGTAGTGAGACTGACTTTTTATGATGCTTTTTCCCAGATATTTTTTTCCTTCCTTCTTCCTTACAATCAGTTTCCAAGATAATTGTGCCTCCCTTCACTGAAAATGATGACTGTACTTATGTATTGCCCTGTAGAAAGTGAAACTGCATGCCTCAGTGAATTCTATCATCATTTCACCCCCTAATGAGAGAGATTGTTTGCAGGCAGATGAAATTAAATTGTAAGCTCTACTGACTTCAACAACAGGTGCCATTTGTGCAAACCCAAAGGGAACCATTGAATTGTCAAAAAGATTTAACTCTTCCCAACACAGTGGTATCAGATAACATCTTCTTGGTACCTGCACCTCACACAGTTCCTGGAACCAAAATATACAATCATCTCATCTATAACACCACTGGCAAAATGGCTAGAAAGTGCTGAATTAACTGCAAATAAAACAGCTACTATTTCTGATTGCTGGGTTGTATCAGGTCTGCATAAAGTAAAATGAGGAAGGAAGAGAAAAATTAAGCTAAAAAAAAATATTCTGGAAAGCAGAAATCCTTCATGGTTAAAACAAACTCAAAACTGCACTTCGCAAATTAGGAAGAATTTAGTTTAAAAATATTCCACACTTCCCCCATAGCCCTGGGCTGTGAAAGGTTGCCAATTACTTGATCTGCATTTGCAGTTAAACGGAGATGATCACTGATAAGCTATGCAAAAAAAAAAAAAAAAAAAAAAAAAAAAAAAGAAAAAGTCCATGCAGAAGGAAGCCTTTCTCTTTTTGAACAAATACAGCAGAGTTGTGATTTTACAGATTAAATTAGTATTGGTGTAGTGGCTGGTTTTTGTGCAAGTGTAAAACACTGGCATTCTTAGTTCCAAACAGAAAGAATGCCCAAACCCCAGTGTTGAACAAAATTATATCTGGTGCTCTTTGATTTACTTCCTTAATGCTGTTTCTTTTCTTGACACAAGAATTCTGTTCTTGTCAGATAGAGAGTCAATCACCACTGCTATCTAGCAAGAGAATCCTCTCTGTTTCTGGATATAATTTGATATTTCAATGATGTGAAGAACAATTAAATACTTAAGAATTACATAACTTCAGAATTCTCCTTTGAGATGAAAAATATGCGAATGATAACGTCTAATATAGTTATGGTAAAATTCTTTAATTTTGACTTGAAAGCAAAGAGATTTCAAGACAGCATGATATATTTGATCCAATGAAATAATCAAACCAACTTCGTATCACTTTGGTGGCAATTTATCTTCTCTGCCTG
>NW_009927643.1:29469-36355 GCF_000696875.1 Nestor notabilis | reverse complement strand
TTCCTGCTGCAATAATGGATTTATGTAGTTTCTCCCATATCTGTTTCTTTCAGTTTAAGTATTCAAAAATGTGAAGTCCTTTAGTGGGTAATAGCTCCAAGCATGTAACAGATAGGAGACTTCCAGGAGATGAAGGTTAGAACATTCCGTTGTTTAAAATGGTTACAGGGCTACGAGTCAGCATTCTTGCTCCGTAACAGGCCTTTGCATTCACTCCCTTATTATACCAGTGGAAAAAGGGAAAGAAAGGCTCAGGAAACTAATGGCCTGTAATCCAGAAGCAGCATAGAATGTGAGTTTAAATAGTCAGACAGCAGGATCCCAGCATTAACAATTGCCGTCTCAGGTCTGCAGTAGCAGCAGAGAAATCTGAGCACAAGCCGCAGCTCTATCTGTGTGAGTTCCTCACCGGGGTCCTCACTGCCACGCGCATTACAAGTGCTGCATGCTGCCTTCTGGGCTCAGACACCACCACCTAAAGACAGGGAATAGCAAGTAAGTCTTGCAAGCACCTGGTGAGATAATTCCTGTTTTATTCTATTAAGAAGTAAAATGTGGTGATAACATCTCTGACATTTAATGATGGTGCTTTCATTTTGAACACATCATTGAACAGATATTGAATCCATTCATACTGGTAGTAGAGCTTTGGAGCTTCTGTGTTGGTAAATAAAAAAAATAAATGAATACAGACCCCAGACACTTCTGTGTGGTGTGCAGGGTGGGAAGCATCATAACCCCCATATTATATGTGTTAGCATTTCATGAGTTTTGCTTTTCTGTGTGTGCCTGCATATGTCTCTTTGGAAAATTAATTTAATTTTCCTATTCCTGTCTGCAGTTTTCCAATTTTGAGATCAAGCTGCATATTTGTCAGACTGGCTATTCCAAAATAAATGTTAGAACTTATGTATATTTACCATGTTTTCCAATTTGGCTAGAGAAGGTTTGGTTTAAATATTATTTTTCAGATAAAAATGTAGCGTTTTTTCTTATCATACCTATTACACTGTGTTAGTTATATTTCTCCAGCTTGTAACAAAGAGGGGAGATGAAAATTTTATCAAATGATTTCTAAAAAGTACAGAGAAATTTTCAGGATTTGCTATGGCTTTTTTATAGCTGGCAGGCATTGCCATGGCCACTGCCACATATATATTTGAAAACTAAATTCAGTTCTTTGTGCTTTTATGCAAAGTAGCTCAATTAACAGTATTTGGGCAAAACTAGGTATGACACAAAGCTGAGGACCATTATGAGGATTAACAAGCCAAAATGTATACCAAAATCCAAGTCAGGATTTTCCTCTTATGTTAGGTGGATATTTTTTGGCCAGTGCATCATGTGGTGTCTACTTTTTTGAAGTGGCACCACATTTATCCACAACAATTAACATGAAAATCTGTTTGAACTCGTATTGAAAATTACTATTTAGACAAAAATAATCATAGATGCCTAACTCATTATATGTTTAGTAAACTTAGAAACATGTACAACTCATTTAAAAACCTGAGTTCCTCTTCTTATATAAACAGAACAATAATTTATAGAAGATTAATCCATATGCTTTTGAAGCATGTTCAAAGAGTTACTGTCTCTGGGTCATGTAGAATCACATGTAAAATGTACACCCATGTTACCTGATGAAAATAAATTGTACCAGTTACAGATATCATCTTAAACTCTATTTGCAATTTTAGCTGATTAATATTTGGAACCAATAATTTCTCAGTTTTATCCTGCTAATCAGCTTCAGTCTCCAAAATTAGATTGGTGTTTTGTGGTTTGCTTCATTGCCCTGGAGAGCTCAGACTTGTCAGAGAAATAAGAATGAGAAACATTGACATAGACAGTACATCATCTCTGCTCAACAATCTTTAGAAATATGCAAGCTGCACAGGGGGGCTGACATTTCAGAATTTTTTTTAAATTGGACGTAACAGGAACTCAATGTGTTTTTCTATAGAAATATGGCTCTTATGAAAGAAAAAGCGATTGTTCTTGCTCCTTCTGTGGCTGTGACCACTTACAATATGTTCTGATATTTATCTGTGTAGCTACTGATTTCCTTTATATTTCCTGTCAACATCAAATTTCTTTCCTGTCTTATTACATTTCCCTTTGCTGAACTCTCTGCCCCTGTGGAGAAAACTACATGGTCTCTCATAAAAAAGCTATAATGAAATGCCTCACTGGGCTTTTGCCACATTCTGCCTCTTTCCTTTTTTTGAGTAAGCAATAAGATGCAGATATGGCACAATGGACAGTCCAACACATTTTTTTCCTTGGTCATAGGGTAAAACTGTTTCAGCAGAAGGTAATAAGCTGTTAATGAAGATGTCTGAAGCAAAGCATGCTCCTAAGATGAATAACAGGACTGTTTGGCTATTCTGTGTCCCGTAGATTGGTTATGACTCCATTTAACTTCACATATTAAGAGGAAAGGCCACATTGCTGTGATTTGCTATTGCAAATCTACAAAAACAAGACACTCTGCAGGCAGCACTCTGCCTCCAGTCTCAAGTTTGAACAATCTGAGCAGTGGAGCAGTGAGGAATGAAGTGCTACACCCTTTTAAAACAGAGAAGTTGGAGAATATTTCTGATTTGTCATACATGCAGGCATCCAACCTACTCCTTGCTTCTAATTCTAGCAGTGGATCCCACAAGTGAGTATTTCTATATCCTTCCTTTTTCTTTCAAGAAGCTTCAGCACACAGTGCACAAAATAACCTAACTTAAAGTCATTAGCTATGCACCAATATGGATGTTATTTTATGTAAATCTCTCTTATTAAGTTCCACAATAATTTTTGTGGCAATTTAAGAATTACCTCCCCATGTACTTTATGAAGCTCCACAACTAAGCAGCAGCTACTGATTGCGTTTTTTGATTTAAATAACCAAAGTAGCAGATAGCTGCTTAAACCATTTATGATCTGTCTCTCCATTTTTCAGTTTTATAATTTACACAATGGAAAAATGGGTTCCTATGACAGTTTTCTGAAAGAATAGATAGGTTAGAGATTAAAAACTGCTCAGGCAATCCATCAGCACAAGAATACCATCAAAATGTCAGAAACAATGGTAAATTTCTTTTGAACAAGCCATTTAAATCTCCAATCACACAGAACCAAATAGTCATAGGGCTAATGAACCACCTGGTAATGAACAATAAAAAATAAGGTCTTATTTCATTTCTCTATAGTTGAAGGCAGTTTTCTGTCTCCTGTCACTTGGTATCAATGAGTAGGTTTCCAGCACAGCTGAAAAAACACTAGATTTGAAAGATGTACAAACACTGGTGTCATCAAACATATTAGCAGCTATGAAATCCAAACCAGCTTTTGCCAACAGCTGCAGCTAGTTTTCCCAGTTCAGCACAAAGGCTGAAAGTAAACAACAGGTCAGATTAAATCTTGGATGTAGCAGGAGGGAAATGACAAGACAAGATCTCCTAATGCAAACTATCATCCTTGTGGTAGTTCATATATGAAAATAACTAGAACTTTAGTCTCAGTCATTTTTTTTAGTGTTTGTACAGTGGTTAGTCTGTGAACCAGTAACTTTAGAGCCACCTTGCTAGAAAAGGTGGGTAAAATAGATATAATAACAGATATTTAAATAGATAAAATTATCTTTTTAATCAAGTAAAATTTGGGCAACTGCCCAGCACAAGTCACTAGATCTATATTCCTTCTTATGGGATACGAATTGAATTTCTCACTTTGTTACTTCCTGTGTCCATATCAAACAGTAGCCATTTCTGTCATGGCAATAGCCTTGCTCTTTGGAAAGCATGCAGTATGAATACAGCAATTAAACACTCTTGAGTGCTTTGTATGAGACTAAGTAGTAGGGAAATAGCCTTTATTTTGAAAGGAATAAAAATACATTCAGGAGAAGAGAAACTTGTTCATTACAAAAAGAAGATACTATTTTAAAAATAATATTTATTATAAAAAGAAGATAAAATGACAATAACATAAAATTACCAATCTCAGAAGTCTTTGATTGCCTTAAATTCCCTTTTCTTTTGCCAGAGACAGAATTGGGCTTTTTGCTAACTTTTAATATTTCCAGGTCTGGTACATCACGTTAAAAAAAACCCCAAAACCAAACCCAAACAATCTGCATCGCTTAAAAAAACAAATGAGAGTTACATTATGGTGTCATAGTTAAAACTAATATGAATTACTCAAAATGTTATCATATGCAGAATCAGATTTTGCTAATTTATATCACAAATTCTTACCCTGAAATTGCAATGTTACACACATTTCTACTCAAAGAGAACAGAATGTTATTAAAACAACAGATCTTCTGAACACAGGTCTTTATTCACCACTGCTTTGAACTAATAGACATAGCAAAAAACATCTGAAATTTTCTGCAGTTCCTATTAAAATAATTCCCTTCCTATATGCGTCAGTTCCATATTAAAAATAAACAACAGTTAACAGAAAAATACTTACATAAAACTTCCACTTTTTTTTGTGGGGTCCCACTAAATGCGTGCTTTGGGACAAAGCTAATGTGTTTAGTCCTTTCTGACTGGTATGACTGTAAAGAATCTATTAAGCACAAAGATTCTACAGAGGGAGTTTACAACCTGCTCCAAATATTTCTTCACTTGTTTTGATATATGATGGATAATTTTAAAATACTTCTCCAGGTAGTTACAACATAACAGTTATGAACTATAGTTTAATAAGTGCTTTTTAATGCACATGGGATACAAAAATATGTCTTCAGTAGCACATTTGCTTTCCAAAGGGAGAATTATTCTTTACTGGGAAAAGTAATCTACAGGCTTGTGACGCGGCATTTTGGTCTCTGTTTCAGAGATACAAAGCAGCCATTCAATATATATCTGGCAAAAACTGTCTGTAGAAACAAGCACATATTTAATTGTCTGTTAGTTTAAGACACATACTGCAGAAAAGATTTTTAACCCATTACCTCTTTTAGGTAAACATACAGATCAATCATGAGTTTGAAACTAACTCTCAATGTAAGTCAACATTTCAATGTGTATTCCCCAGTTCTGAAAACTTTTTTAGCCAGTATATCAAAGCAAGCAGAGAAATAATTCAGTTCCCATGACAGTATCATGTTGATGCTATTTAATCTGTGGGTTTAGATGAAGCAGAAATCCAAAGCAATGTGTTAATAAGGTCCTCAGTCCATCTACAGAGTGGCAGCCATGCATCTCCCTTCTGATACATTTCTCTAAATGGTTCTTATCTTTAAACAACTTTCTGGATCCTGTCAAGCAGACTTTACAAATATGAAAATGACTACAGCTAAAAAGTAATGCCTAAATCATCAAGCTCTGGCATTAGCATGGTTTTAAAGGAACAGTAAAAATATTTCATATAGTAACTGAAAACATACCTCCTGCCTAGCCTACCATGAAAAGAACAAATAATGCTCTCTGGGTATTTATAGACCAATAACAGAGAAAAAAAATATTGAGAAGGCATGGTTGGGTATTCAGAAAGATGCTCAAATGTGGAATTTAATTTACCGAAAGGCATATCCAGAAACTATGAAAGATCATGTGTCCCCGCCCATGGCAGAGGGGTTGGAACTAGGTGATAAATTTAAGGTCCCTTCCAACCCTAAACATTCTGTGATTCTATGATCACAGCAGGAAGCTGCTCTGCTGTAACCCAATGTCATTGTTCATGTTATTAATTTCCTTCTACATGCCACCAGTATAGTTCTTCCTTTTTAACTAGTGCATTGTTCAAGCAGGTACCAAAACCAGACTGAAAATTAGAGGCAGGATACACATACAAAAACAAATTTAGTACTGAGGACTCAATTATTTTAAAGAAATTTGTCACCACACACACATCTGCCTAGCTAATCAACCAGCAGTGTAAATCCTGGATAACCAGAAAACTCCAGCTCTAAAAAAGATACTATTGTGTTCTCACTGTTCATGGATTTCACTTTTCTTCCAAATCTCCTTTGGTAAAAAAAATTGTCTAAGAAATTCTAATCCAAGGCTAACAGGGGCATATTTCCCTTAGCGCCAGCTGCACAATACAGCTCAAAATCTGAAATCTAATATTCAGTGGATTAAGATTATTAAGAGCTGTGAGCAGAGCTGTCTTCCAAAGCATGCCTGCAGCCTTTCACAAGCTATTTACTCTGAACACGCCGGAGCAGTCTCCCTCCCCAAGGGCAGGGACAATGTTGAATTAGGTGGGTCCAGTCTCTGAGCAACCTTTTTATTTTCTTCTGGTTCTGAATTGTAAATTCAGGTTGTAAATTGTAATTTTTTGAGTGCATTTTTCTTTCAGAATGAATGCCTTAATATCCCTTTAATAGGGAGGAAAGTCACTGCCAGTAGTTCAGTGTTTATCAGGAGAGCTTTTTGCTGCTTTTTGCAAAACCTCTACGTTTCCCTGAATGTAAGTTCTCTCTTTCTAGCTGCTCTTTTCCTCTATTTTCTTTCTTTTTCCTCAATACAAAAATGTCATTAAAGATATAATACAAGTCAACTTCTTTGTAACCATATAAAATATTCAGACTGCACAGTAATAGTAATCCCATTAATGCTCAATATCTGATAATCTATTTTTGCTATTAAGAAATGGCTTTTGGTTGAAAGACTCCAGGAAATTTTCTTTAATAATAAAAGCTCAGAATTTGAGAGACACTAATTTTTCTTTTGGAGTACTTATGGAACTTTGCAAGGGTTGCTCTTTTAGTAAGTCTTCATTTTAAATACATCACAAAGTAAAAGTAGCTGCAATTATTACTTAAGGAAAACCTCATCTCATTTTCGGAGTTAGTAAGGCTCAGAAACCCAAGAACAGTGCCTTCAAAACATTTCTCATTTATGTATTTATCTGCCTCCAATCTTTTTTAAAA
>NW_009927643.1:12637-29438 GCF_000696875.1 Nestor notabilis | reverse complement strand
CCCTCCCTCCCTACCTTTCCTATCTTTAAAAGAAAAATTGATTTAACAATGTTTTATATTGTCCCTGATAAAATTCTCTCCAACAATTTTAAATTGTTTCAGAACCTTTCTTAAAATCATGGTTACCAATTTAATTTGTCTTGGTTGCCCGAAGTTTTGAGGATATTAAAGTTGTGTAAGTCTA
Source organism: Nestor notabilis (assembly GCF_000696875.1). Lineage (NCBI taxonomy): Eukaryota > Metazoa > Chordata > Aves > Psittaciformes > Psittacidae > Nestor > Nestor notabilis. The sequence continues at coordinate 29,254 of NW_009927643.1, read as the reverse complement.
AGAGAATAACTTGATTTGAAATGTTCTGTTATTTGCTCACTAGCATTCTTCACAGTATTTTTTTGGCATTACAGCAGTATTGGAAATTGATTTCTTTAGTGAATTGTGTTTACTTTCCCATAGTTTCAGCCATGGGGCCAAAATATTGGAGGAGGTATAAATCACTGCTTATCTTTTTTTTTTTGGTTTGGAGGCAGACATATGGAAAACAATGAAATCTGATGTCCCAGGCCAAAGGTTTAAAAACCATGAGATTTTGTACAAGGAGGTATATCTCAACATATACAGCAGAAAACATCTGATAATTTACAGAGTTAAATGCAACATCCAAGAGGAATAATCTTGTCCTCTTACATGCACATAACACTTCTTGACGGGAACAAATGTTATGGCATGCACACAAAATAAAGAGAATAAGAAACAAGCACATACCAATCCTGTATGGTAATAGCTCAAAATGAAAAAAAAAAAAAAAGTATGTTAAGGTATGCCGAACTGGCACTGGTAAATCCAAGTTAAACAGTGTCATAAATTGATTTGATATTACAAAATATCAAAAATAAAAATGTAATGATGTATGATAACAAAAGACTGAAGGCAATCCCTCAGAAGAGGACAGGCTGCAAAGTGTCTGACAGAGATAACAGCACATCATGGTGCCAGCAATATAAACAATGGCAATACGGTCACCTCAGCCCTTGAGCCAATACCCATAGCAATTTCCTGAAGAACCTGAAGCCAGCAGCTTGGGAGAGTTTGTAAGCTGTGGGCATAGAATTTTGCTACAAGTTTAACATGAATTTTGAGTTGGGGCTCGTTAATGATATCTCTAATTGAACTGTTCTTTCCACATTACCCCTTTCTTTCCACTGACTACCACAACTAGCAAGTATGAATCTAGTAAAATTATAATGGGGAGTACGTGAACATCAAACTGGTTTCTCTTTCCACATTTGCACCCATTCTAGTTGCAGAGTTCCTGCTCTGAATCACAGATAAAGCTCAAAAGTAAAAGGACAGCTAACTCCTTAAAGAAAGCACAGGTCATGCCATAATGCAGTGGTAATAGCACATTGCATGACACCTGGCTTACAAGAGGGAGAAGAGCTTTCTAATGCACTGATGGAAATGAAATTTATTGTCTTAGTACACCATCTGTAGTTTAAGCAGTATAGTCCCTTTGGATGCTTAGAAAAGAGTGAAATATCTTGTAAATGTGATTAATTTCAGGCAATTCAGGTAGCTTTCTCAGTCAAATTCAGTCTGACACAGAAAGATAAAACTTGCTTTTTTTTTCTCACTCATTACATGAAAAGGCTAAGACAATAACAATGAACTTCATGTCTAAACTGAGCCATTTGCTCAGCATGCTACTCTTCAATATTCTTAGGTGGTTCTCTAAAGCACTGACATACTACTCATGGATTTTTTCTGACAAAGGGTGAATAAGCTATTCTTTTTTTAAATAAGCTATGGGAACATGTAGTTCCTTTCTTAGAAGATTTAACCTACCTAACTCATTACACACAGACAGATATACTCCTTCCCATTACATTGGTGGCACTATATGAATTTTAAAGATGTGATTTTATCAAAACATTCAGCATTCAGACTTTTGGGAATATGTCCTAACTAACTTCATGTCCATGTACAAAAAAGATAACACCAGACACATGTCTGTGGTAACAAGTTGCCAGCATAATGAAAATAAATACTTCTGATTACATGAAACCTCTGTCATGATAGATCCTCTTCTGAAAACAAGTGAATCTTTTTCCTGACATGAGTGGCAGGCAGAGATGGATGGGTTAACAAACTTGTTGATTATTGCTAAATGGTAAAGTTAAATCTCTTAAGCAGGAATTTTACTTACCACAAATGCTATCCCAGGTATGCTATTTCTCCATTGATCTGTCTTTGGAAAAAGAGCAAAATCCTGTTTAATTCCAGAAAAAAATATACTTTGTAGTTATGTTTAATTATAATGGGAGAGATCCAGAGCCCATGGAAATCAATGGAACTATTTCAATGTACTGTTGATCAAGTCCAGAAGTAGGATCACTTTGTGAATCATTGTATCATGGCAATTCAATGCAAACCGCTTCAGAGGATTTACTGAACTTCCAGAGTAGAAGCGTTCAAATTTCACAGAAAATAAAGAAAAACTCCCACATGTGATTTGGATTCTTGCAGAATGTCCCATTCATTCATAATACAAGAGAAACTAAAAATGTGCTTGGTATTGTTGCAGGGATTAATTACCTTGTCATTCCTTGTAAGTAACACTGCTTCCCCACTACTAGGAGCTATTGGTAACAAGGGTACATTTTTTCTTAAGACACATCCTGGCTGCCAGACTAGTAGCTCAGATGAAACCACATCAGTCCTATGTAGGGTGCCTAGATAAAACCTGCTGTGCATACTGCCACTTTGCAATTTAGATGGATGGCAAGTGGTTATTATTTACTCAGGGTTTTGGGACCCGACTTCTGGGTGCTGAACCAAACGGCACTTTACCCTGGTAGCCACTGCAGATCCCACATGTAAAGGCCCTTTTCTGCTTTTCATGTCTGTCTTTTTGTGTTCTCATCACAGAGCAAATTCTTCTAGCAACAGATCAACCTCAATGACAGAATGAACTTAGAAATGAGCAGACCTATAGCGAAAATGGAGCATCTTCTCCTTGGCAATGCTTCATAATCTCCCTGAAGACTGAGTATGGACAACAGAGAGAGAAGAGACATCTAGATGTCAGGACATTATCAACTCCTCTCTATCAACTTTGACAAAGCATGTAACTTCTCTACCTATTCCAACACAAGCCTTACCCTCAGTTCTCTGTCTACAGGCTAGATCTGCTTAGGGGAAATTTGGGTCCATAGTAATTCTTTTTCACTTGAATGCATAGTCTATTTATATACACCTATTGCAGGAAACAGATGCTCAAAAATGAATAAAATCAGTAATTTTTTCCATTTCTTTCCAATTTTCCCCTCTGCATCTCAGTATTTCATAGCAGACTGCCTTCACGCCAGGTTCCTTGGGTCTGTGCCACACCTTTGAGCACCAGAAAGCAGCTAAGATGGGAGAGAGCCTTTTCTCCTTTTTGGCTGTATTTGCTGCTTAGGTTTGATAGCGTCTGGATGGTTCCCATCATATTAGCTGCTTATGCTACAGATACTGGTCTCCATGCCACAGTATTTTAGTGAGCGTTGTCACAGGACAAGGAAATGTGTGTTCCCTATTTTTACGTTTCTTCCCCGACAAGTTCAAGAATCTCAACTGATTTGCTTCATCTTCCCCATTCCAATTTCATGTATAGATTATAAGGAAAAAACAAGTAGCTTTCCCGCCTGAAGCCAAAACATGGCAGTCCTTCATTTGGGTTAGTGTAAGAAACAGTATGTACGACAAGCAGTCATATAAAATTAGATACACAAAAAAGAAAAAAATCTCAGTGTGCTGGCCAAGTACTAGAAAGGTGTAGAAAAGAACAGCTGAAAGAAGGACAACCTACTATTATTGCATGCTTACTTTTTTAACACTTTATTTAATAACTGGTTCTAAAGTATAATCAGTAGTGCATTGAACATACCAGTGTTGTATCTTCTGAGAGGAGGAGATGCTGCAGTCAAAGGAAGGCATATGAAGATACATTAGGCTTAAAAGAAAATCCATGCCACTATATGGAAGGGAACATTTTTGTTTGCGTGTTTATTGTATTAATGCTGTCTGTGCATGTTTTTCATAATCTTCTATTGATGAGTTTACAAAATTAAACAGCAAATGAAGCTCTTTCGTCTTTTTTGTTCTCTGCCATACTGATAAGTAAGTAAATCTAATGAGGTAAAAGTCTGATAATCTACAAAGCAGATTTTTGAGACTTTAAACATAGATCAATAGCAACGAGTCAAAAACATGGCCAAAAACACATGAAACCTCTGGGCTTATCTGTGTTTGGTTAGCCATACTTTCCAATATTCTGCAAAGTCCTGTTCTGGGGTGGGGCAAAACAACACACCACATTGCTGTGATATCCCATACACAAAGAGCAGTCAGATCCTTCTGTTTCAGACCAATCTGTTTTACAGGGAGAATGACAGTAGCTGTAGCAACAAAAACAACAATAAACGAAATAACAATGAGAGTAAGATTTCTGCAAGGGAGCAGTGTTGTGATCCCCATAGCTAGCAAGTCGCATCATTGCAAAAAGACTTAGCTACTTCCATCTAAAATAAACAAGCCAGTACAGCTAGAGGTTATACGTACACCAAAAAATTTAGCTGTGAAAGACAAGAAACTGTGATAGAAGGCTAATGGCTTGCCTTTCAGATGTGAACAGAAGACACAGACATTACTTAACTGCAACATTTTCTTTATTATTTCTCCCAAGCATGTTCATTGATACTGTATATCCAACAAAACAAAGAATATTACTTCATTCCCTTTATTCTATTCTGACAGTCAGTGTATGTTTAGGAATTCCCTCTTGGGTCTGTCCTCTGCTTCATATGTCCAACTTTCAGATATCCAACTTTCTTGAGATTTAAATTGGAAAACTTTCTGGCTGCTGCCATACAGACCCAGGTCTAGTACATCCCTCCAATGAATCAGTAAAGAGGGTTAATGAAGAGCTCTCACTGTGTGTGCAGAATAGAGTAAAACTCTCTCGTTGCCAGCAAATCAAAGATCAAACGAGTCTGAGGCAGGACACCCAGTTGCATAGAACTGCTCTTGTTGCAGGCTGGTTAGAAAAAGGATCTGATAAATAGGGAAAAGGTACAGAGGGTGTATGATGTGCCAAAATAGAAGCAGAGAGTGAAAGAATAGGAGACTTACAGCAGAGTTCAAAAGTACCTTTCCCATTACGTTTTCCTCTAGATAGCTCTCCCATGTATTACTCAGATTTGGAGGCTGGGGGGTGGGGTGGTGGCAGGGGAGGGCTGTTCCTTCCTGTTTATAATTATTAAATAATGAGAACGTAACATTTGAAAACTTAGGAAATCATATGGCATCAAATATCTATTCATATTTCAAAGACCAATCTTTATTAAATGTGGCTGAGTTCATGTCCCTAAATAGGGACAAAGTAATTGTTACATTGCTACACCTAGTCTGGCAAACCTAATTCACGTTATGATGAGGGTGGTGAAACACTGGAACAAGTTGCCCAGAGGGACTGTAGTTGCCCTAACCCTTGAAACATCCAAGACCAAGGTCGGATGGGGCTTTTAGCAACCTTACCTAGTTGAAGATGCGCCTGGTCATCTTCAGACAGGTGGACTAGACAACCTTTAAAATGTGCCTTGAGACCAAACCATTCTATGATTTTATGTGAAAACTAAATCACAAAGATAGTTTTCACAAAGATGACCAGAACTGTTCTCTGGGTTAATACATTTATTTCATAACCAGTGTTGTAAAGGTTCCCTTCTCAAAGTATCAAATGAATCATATTGCCATTGTTTTTATTTACAGTGTTAAGAGGTATTCAGCATTGTACAATTACTAACTCTGACTTTTCTCCAACCTGTTCCCACTAACAGGCTAGTTTCTTCAGTCTTTTATTTCACTAACTTTGCAATTTGTCCTGCAGTGAGACTGCTTCAGTAAGCAGCATTGAAGAGCAGTACCAGTGCCCGCTCTCTGGGGTCATTGACAATCTTTTACATAGGGAGAGGGGAAAAGAAAGAAGCAGCTGAGAAACTCAGGCTGCAGAAAGATCAAGTCAGCCATAATTACCATTGTAGTCATTTTCTAAACCATTCAGTTGAAATCCTAATTACACTAGGACAACCAATTTTGTTCATTAGAGCTCAATTAAATTAATCTGAAATTCAAAATAGTAGCATTGTTGTAGTACAGCCATATTAAAAATGAAACATAATCTTTCCTGATTGCTTTCCTCTGACAAAGTTTTCTTCACATGGAATTAAGATACAGGCATCTTCTTTAGCAGGACAACGGAATTTTACAGAAAGATTGGCCTTTTATGATGGAGTTACTATATTAACGGAGAAAGGAAGGGCTACGGATGTTGTTTATCTGGGCTTCTGTAAAATCTGTAACACAGTCCCCTGTGATACCCTTCTCTATAATCTGGAGAGATATGGATTTGATGTATGGACAGTTTTGTGGATGAGGAACTGGCTGGATGATCAATGGCTCAATGTCTGGATGGACACCAGTGACAAGAGGCATCCCTCATGGGTCTGTATTGGGACCAATACTGTTTAATATCTTCATAAGTGAAACACACAGTGGGATTGAGTGTGCAATCAGCAAGTGTGCAGATGAGACAAGATGAGTGGTGCCGTTGAAGGGCTGGGATGCCAACCAGAGGGACTTGGACAGGCTCGAGAGGTGGGTCCATGCAAACCTCATGAGGTTCAACAAGGCCAAGTGGAAGCTCCTGCACATGTGTCAGGGCAACCCCAGTTCCAGTACAGGCTGGGGGATGAAGGGATTGAGGGTACCCCTGAGGAAAAAGACTTGGGGGTACTGGTGGATGAAGGGTTGGACATGAGCTGGCAGTGTGCGCCTGCAGCCCAGAAGGCCAATTGTATCCTGGGCTGCATCCAAAGGAGCGTGGCAGCAGGTCAAGGGAGATGGTTCTGCGCCTCCACTCTGCTCTGGTGAGATCCCACCTGGAGAGCGGTGTCCAGCTCTGGAGTCCTCAGAGAAAAGAAAGACATGGACCTGTTGGAGAGGGTCCAGAGAAGGGCCATAGAAATGATCAGAGGGCTGGAGCACTTCTCCTATGAGGAAAGGCTGAGGGGGTTGGGGTTGTTCAGCCTGGAGAAGAGAAGACTCTGGGGAGACCTTATTGTGGCCTTTCGGTTCTTAAAAGAGGCCTACAAGATGGGGAGAGACTTTTTAGCCGGGTCTGTTGTGACAGGACGAGGGGTGATGGTTTTAAACTAAAACAGGGGAGATTCAGGCTGTTTGTGACAAGGAAATTCTTTACAATGAGGGACGTAAAATACTGGAACTGGTTGTCCAGAGAGGTGGTGGATACACCAATTCAAGGCCAGGCTGGATGTGGTTCTAGGCCACCTGATGTAGTTCAAGATGTCCCTGCCCATTGCAGGGGGGTTGGACTAAATGGCCTCTGAAGGTCCCTTCCAACACAAACAGTTCTATGATTCTATATTTTTAGTTAGCCTTACCATAAGCAGATTTCATTTGAAGACAAAATGGAAGACTCTGTGTTCTCAAAAAAAGGAACTTCTGGTAAATGTCTCCTTAATGTTATTATAGTGAATATTTCCCTTGACTGACCACAGAAAACATGAAGTACCTATCCTATAATGAAAGCTTACACTTCACTAGCCTAATCTTGTTCTTCAAAATAGGTACTGCTATCCCTGAGCTATTTTAGACAGATGTTGTTCTAAGCTGTTCTTAAAGACCTTCAGCAACAGAGATTTCAGTTACCTATGGCAGCACTTTCCTCTTAACAGAGCTACCCTTAAACTGGCAAGAAAATTAAGAGACTAAAGCTATGCATTTCTGTAGGGTCATTAATTTTCAGCTTGTCTTGATAATCTCCACAATTTCACTTAAAATCATTTCCATCCCTGTTGGTGTCTCTGTTTAGGAATTTACTGTGCATTTTAAAAATGTTTATGTTGTTACCGTCTTTAGCATGTGGACTGCCAGCAAAGCCAAGCCACAGATATTAATATCAGTTAGGCTGGCTTGGGCAAGACTCTTCTTGGAAAGGATTGGAACAAGATGATGTTAAGGTTCTTTCCAACTGTAACCATTCTATGATTCCATGATTACAGTCATGCTATTTGTAACTTCATGGGCTTTCTGTTCACCCAGGGAACAAGTACTAATTGGGTTTGGAAGAAAAATTCAGGCTTTTCTCCCTCTTTCGCCAGTATCTTTGCAGTATCTTTTTATCCCATGTAGAGAGTGATGTGTTGCTGTATAGTAAAAGTTTCACTTGATGCCAAAATGCTAATAAACAGAAGAAACTGTAAAAAACATTAACAGTAATCACAGAATTAACTATCAAGCAGGGTTTCGTAGTTTCCTACCAAACAGAAAAGTTGTGCCTGAAAGGCTGGGAAGGAGGAAGCAATTAGTGCCTCAATGACTATTTAAGCTAAAAGTCTGCTTAAAAATTAGGTTTTTAAAGACATCTCTTACTTTTTTTTTATGTTGAAAACCTTTCATATAAGGTTATGTTACTTGTTCTTAATTGAATACATTCGATCTTATTAAATCCAATGAGATTAAGGGGATATTTTGCTTATGTCAGAGAACAACCAACAATCAAGTCACAAGAAGAATAGAGAGCAGTGACGATAGGGCACTGGAGGGAAGCCACCTTCTGATTCATCACCCTTACCAGCCATCAGATTTTAAGCCTTAAACCCTTTGCCAAGGGAGCAAGTTTAACTTTCTCTTCTAGAGTTTTAATGGGATATTTTCATTCTATCCTGACTGAATGTATTGCCAACTTTTCATCTGAAGCAACAATTCATTTAAATCATGTGTTTCTAGATTGTCTGGAAAAAGAAAACAGGAATGGGCTTTCACTCAAAATTATAATTTAGATGTATGTTGATCTATCAGTCAAAGATGACTTTTTGAAAGGTTTTTTTTTAAGTAGATAGATTAAATACATTCTTTAGGTCTGTAGGGCTTAATCGAGATTACTGTCATTTTCTTATTTATACTTTTTTTAGTAACTGAACTTACATGACTAAAGAATTCATGATTGTATCTGCCAGCTAATCTAAAAGGATAGAATCATTTAGAACTACTTTGACTTACCCTTTCTTTTCTAGAATGCACATTTTCAGTAATGTAAGAAAAAAATACTTTGCATTTATTCACTTGAAATGCCCCATTATACCCCATAAAAACATGATTAGAAGAGACAGGCCTAAGAAATATGTGTATTCTCTTATTTCACTTTGGTCCAAAAGCAGATTATCAGGATTAATTTTGCTGCAGAGCACAGAGGTTTTTATGAGTCCATAAATTCTAGGTAAAATCCAGCGAACATTCATTCTGAACACTTCAGTTCCATTCTCTGATCTATGCATTATTTTATTTCTTTAGGAATGTATGCTTGAGTAGAGCCTATGCTGTGCCACAACCTCACCTCTTGCTTTTCTATTTCAACTGGGTTTAGAGCTTGAGAACAAATCTAAATACCCTATTTTAAAGAAATCTGTCATATTTTATCTCCAAATAGTTTTCTTAATTTCTGCAGAAGCCAGCAACTTCTCTACTGAAACCAAACCAAACCAAACATCTCTCCCCCAAAAAAAGCCAAACACAAACAATTCCCCACCCCCCACCCTGAAAAAGCAGTACTCAGACAGCTGTCTTACCTTTTTTAGAGAAGTAGGTGGGTTCGTGTTGGAGGATGTGTGTTACATTACAGAATACATCTGATTAAAAGTTCAACTACATCAGATGCTGAGTCACAGATCAAACATCTTAATTTACTGCATTTCACACGTAGACAACATAAAAATTAGAAATCATAGTTAAATTGCTGCTCTATCTCTACAAAAGTGACCATTTGTTGCTAAACATAAGTCCTTATCTCTAAGGACTGCTAATGATATAATCACTATCAAATGGAATGCCATCACAGCTTTTTATTAGCTCTCTGGGGAAGCCGCTAAAAGACTTCCATCTGAAAAGACTGCACTACTGATGCATTTATGAAGTCTAAGATTAATCTGAAAATACACACTTAGAAGTGTATTTTACACTCCAAGGCTGCTGCTCCAGATGTCCAGATACAGAATTTGGGCTTTCTTCTGTCATTCTTTTCTTACCAAAATTATGTTTTGGAATGTGGTCCTTATATGGATATGTGGGAATACATTTGATAAGATTCAGTTCATGAAGCATGGTGATATAAAGGAAAAGGTTTTTCTGGATATATTTTGTATCAAGCTGGAAAACTCCACGTTGAAAAACTACAAAATCTTTCAGAAATATGTTTTTGTTATAAAAGTGACCAAGCAATTAGTTATAATGCAACTATGTATCAACATTTCTGCAATATACTACCACAGAAAGGCTAAAAGTACTATAAGAAAGATATTCATGTAGTCTACTGATTTAGCAAAGATTCCTAAGGTATTTCCACTCTGGACTGAACTTCAACCCCAGAACTGCATCCTCGTGAATTCTAAAAGATTCAGAGCAAAGAATATAGCATTAAATGTACACTTAAAATCTTAACTCACTCTGCATCAAGACAGGGAAAAACCAAGCTCACCATGGAAACTAAGCATTAGTCTGTCACTGTCACTACAAGAGTGTATACAGAACTGTATAGAAGACAAGAATATTTTCAGTAATCCATAATACCTGGCCCTTCACATGCTAAAAACTGCTGGGGAAGGGAGCACCTGACAGAAAGGCAGAGATGATAGTAAGGAAATTGTATTGGCTAAGGGCTATATGCAAAGCATAAAACACAAAAGCCAGATAAAAAGAAACATAGCAAAATGCAAAGCAGTGTTTCTGCCATAGGGAATACCACATAATTCACTAGAGAAAATGGATTACATGACCTGACAACAGTAAGGGGATGCCAGAGACTGTTCTTATAGTAGTCTATAAGAACAGTCTATAACTGAGAACTAAGCTATAATTGCTGTTTTGTTACAACTTTCAGCAGGCCAAAACTTGCAGCTTTCACTCAGCCAGCTCTCACATTAGTGCTATGCAGTATTTAGCAGGGGATTTGGGCCTCTATCCTGCATTTGAAAAATCTGGTGCTGCTCTGTATGGAAACTCCTGCCCTCCCTCCTTTAAAAGAGACACATCAAACAAATTTCTGCAATAGTATTCACTGTTGTCAGACCTGCTTTTTCACTACAGCACCATGAGAAGAGTAGAGATGTGCATGTCTCAGACCTGAACTGTCACTTCATCCTTGACTCCCAAGAAAGGGGAGAAGACAAGCCAGAGAAATTGATATATCCCAGAACATACGTTAAGGTGTAGCAATCCTTTCTATCACTCTTTTCCCAGCAATCACAGCAATGTAAGACTCTCCACTGGCCCAGAGGTAACATCTCCTTTTCAACTGGAAACTTTTAAACTTGTCATGAAGATCAGTTGCTTTTAATCACTGAGGAGAAAACTGTGCTGACATACCAGTATTGCTTTCCTCCAGGGCCTCCCTCAGTGGCTACTGTGTCCTTTTAAAACACATCATCAAATTAATAATTCTGATGGCAAGTGATTACCCTCCTGGGGTTTTTCAATTGGTTTCCTGTGTCTTTTTAAAACTTTACTAATTGACATTAATTTTCTCACTACTATCCCAGCAGTCAATTTGATGGACAATTCATGATACTGTCTCCAATAGCATTTTCTGTTTATTTTTCATAAAGTACCTACCTTCACATGGCTTTGAGGGAATGCCACCAAACTATGTGCTCAAACTCAAAAGCAATGCACACTGACCACATGTTTATGGGTAGGGGTTGTGGTCTATATGCACCCCTACAGCATTTGTCACCATCCCCAGCTGTGGAAGCCCAAATAGCAGGCAAATCCTCTTGCATTTACATGTTTTCTGTATTACAAAGACACCCTACAAAAGAGTTCTAACACTAGATAAACTGTAGGAAGGAGTCATTACATGTTTTTTGGAGTGCACAGTAGACAGAGGAAGAAGAGAAGGGAGGCACTGCATTCCCATAGGACATGGAACTGTGGCTCTTTGGTTGTAGGGCTTGGGATGCCTGTTCTGTGAAAATAAACCTATGCATCTCATACTACTGCTACAGCTTCCTACATAGCTTAGGTCCTTGTAATAATTTCCCTGAAAATCTAATTTGTCGTATTTACCCCTTGCATTCCCAAGTCAGCTTTTTTTGGTCTTCTCCTTATTGAATCAAAGACTTTTTTTTGCATAAATGATATTTTAAAAATTATTAATCATGAACAAATGTTCAATTCCTTTTTTTTTTTTTCCCCAACAAATCAATGAAGTCAAGTATGTTGCTATCTAATGCATGCTGGTCATTTATTCATTTCTGGTGTTCACCATTTTCTATTCAGGAATATACTATTTCATTAAAGTTAAACCATATTCCTCTTCTAGTTTTTGCAACTGCAAATATTGCACTTAAGATCACAGATTGAATATCCATGATCAAGGGAGAACTTCTGATTTCAGTGGAACTGGGAATTCACTCTAGATGTTACTGACAAGGATGCTTCAGTCACAAAGGATGTTTTCAGCAGAGAACTTAAAATCTGGAGCATGTGAATAACCACCTACTTGACCAAACTGCAGAGCAAAAGACTGGCTTTCAGCACATGGACACTCAGATATACGTACTAAACTAACACCCACCAGGCAAGGCCCTTTATGAACGCCAATGTCATATATAGAACTAGAGACACTGAACAGCTTCCCTTTGCATCTTAGCTCCACGCAATTGCCAAAGGAAGACAGGAAGATGTCCTTTAACCTACTTGTGTACATGGAGTTGGAAGAAAAATTGTAGCTCATTTTACTCTGCCTTCTTGTGGGAGACTTTGAAGTGGGAGCTACAAAAATGGATAGGCAGAGAAGAGAATGGTCCTCTGAGAGGATTTTACACCTCAAATGATGAACAAAAGAGGTATTCAGCACAGAAATCTTACTTCTATTTCAGTAAGTTAGTAGCAAAAGGAAAAATAATACTGCTCCTTCTTTCCAACTAAAATAATAAATAAATAAAAAATAAAAAAACCCAAACAAACAAATTCTCCTGTTCCTGCTTTCACTCACCTAATAGGGCTCTAAGGAAAACAACAGGGTCATGCAAGTCATCTTTGGTTGCCTCATCAGGACTGGACTGAGGTAACAGCTTTGTTTATTACTCATGTCCACTGCACACACTCACAGAGAAAGGGAGAGATGTGGATAGCAGTGAACTACTTTTAGACATGGAAACTTCTCAAAGATAATATTGTTCTGTTACATTGTTCTCTGAGCCTTTTCTCCTCAATAATGCAGCATGACATTGCCATCAACTGTTAGTACTGTGTCAAAAAATGCCCTTTGGGAATGCAGCGCCTCGTCTCTATTCTTCCTTGCTTTAACTCCTGTGCATCCCAGACAGTCATTATAGTGATTCTTTCCCACAGTTCCTCTAATGATTAGATCTGTAAGGAACATATAAAGAAGATTTAAGCATTATGCTTCTTCTGGGAATATTCTGGCATTGGCTGTATACCTCATTCTGCAACCTTAACTCTAGCGTAGTAATTCAAATGAACACAAATACACAGATTTTTCTAATGACTAATTTGAAAAATAAATACGTAAATAAATTTCAACTCATCCCATGTAACTGACTTTCAATCTGTACAGCAAGACCAGATCCTTGGGAGAAAAAAGATGAGTGTTCCTTAGTTCATGCAGTTGTTGGCACCAGGAATAGCTGTTCCTAAAGGCAACCAGCCAGTAATTTGCTGGTACATTTCACAGCCATTTGCTTATCCCAGAAGAAATTTGAGCTTCAGGCATCATGGGTTCTGCAGCGGACTGTGAACAAATCCCTTTTTCAGAATCCAGTCCCCCTATTTCTTCCCTTTCCACCTCCTTTAATTCTCCTTGTCTGCTTTCAACTCTTCACGCCTTTGTACTGAAGTCAGTCTTTTTTAATCCCACTTTTCTATGCTACTGCAGCAATATCAGCAGGGCATTGAGAACATGTGAGAGCCTGTCCATGTGCTCCATTTAAGTAACTACAGTGAATAAGAGAAGACCCTCCCAGTTTGCAAGCCTGACAAGGTCAATGCTGAGCTGGCTGTGGTGACACTACATACACAGTCCCCTCTACCACTGCAGAAGAGCACTGGGGTTGGACAAGCACCGCAAGTGGTACAGGCTCCTCCAAGACATTATCTCAGAGCCCCCTCCACAGACCAGTCAAAATGACAGCACATCTCTTGAAACATTAACAAACCTATTTCTGACAGGGTTTCTTCCTTGATTCTAGGGAACACCCTTTCTCCATCCCCCAGCAAGTCCTTGTTCCACAGTAAAAGAGAACCAGAGGTTCTCAAATGGCTGGGAAACTTTAGGACAGAAAGAATGAAGACTATTTTTTCCTTAATCCTCCTCTTCCAAATTCTTCTAAATGATCAAACTGCTTGAAGTAGAGTTTCCTGACTTTTCTCAAGCACAAACTGACACACAAAATTTTCAAATTGTAAGATATCTGAATTGCCAAAGTTTTTAGTGACTCAAAACAGACTCTTCCAGAAGAAAGTTTTGACAGCTACCAGCTCTGCCTACAAATCTAGGTATAGAGGAAATACATTAAAGTATAGAGCATAACATCTCAGCAGCATGGCTGCAGGACAATTCAGTCTGATAGTAACAGTGGAGTCATAACCAAGTAGACAGTATATACAACAGCTCAAATGAACTCCAGTAAAACCTTTATGCTCTACCATAACATCACTTACTTTCTTTTTGCTAGATGTGTCAGAAAGAATGCTGTCTAAGGCATGTGGAATTCAAGACTAGAGGCCTCAGAGATGGCATTTGAAGTTCAAAGGTGTGTGATAATTTTATCAGATGGTTCCGCAATTTTAAAAAAATACAGATATGCCTTTTGTGCGTATGTGCAGGAAAGATTCCTCTTGCCCACCAGACATAAGCTTTCTCTCCTGCTAATATTGAACACTGGGCATGAAATACATTGGTTAGTTAACAAGAAATTGAAATACCATTACAAAATTTAAAGACTGAAGAAAAGGCAGTTTTTCATAAGAGCAAGTGAAATTATGATTTTGCCTTCATCTTTTATCAGTTAACAGTTGTGATTGTGGCACTAAATAGAGATGGCTAAATCAACCAGAACATGTAGCAAATACAACTATTTGTTATTTAGTCAGATAATAATCCAAGCAGTATTTAGCTTATCAGTAATATTTTGTTATGTCTCTTACACTGAAAAGTATGTCACAAAATCATGAAGAGTGGCACTGCATACACAGGGGCAGCTTTAGCCTGCCGTATTTTGTTTATAACTATCAGGCTATCATATTAGCTTTTCTGTTACAAAAAATTGCTGTTCATTTGTATCACAGAGGGCAAGTATAAACAAGCTTTAAAGCAAAAATATTTTGTGGGAATTTATGTATTTCCCTTTTTAATTGAAAATTTTTAACTGCTGTAGCACAACAGAATATATTGTAGAGTTCCTATTAAGCATCAACAAAATTGCTTTGCTACAGTAATACACAAGCAAATAGGATTCAAGAGAAATAACCTGATTTTTATCTAATTCTAGTAATTTTATTTTATCAGACCTTAGCTATAGTTGTGGAAATCATAGTCGTAGTGCTAAAGCATTCTACTGCACAAGCTAGCATAAATTCAAGTACTTCAGATGCTTCCTTGACATTTTTTAGATCAGTGTGAACATCCAGAGGGGAAAAAAAAAAAAAAAAAAAGGCGGCAAAAATGTATCCTGATTAAACCACAATTTTGTGTGTGTACACTCACAAGCACACCTATAGCCTTCAGTATTTTTGAATATACAGAACAATTGCTTTCCTCCTGTATGTATAAGATAACAAAAAGACAATGGCTCCTCCTGTCCTGAAGTATGCACAACTCTCTTGTTACATTCAATTTCACTTTTTTTTTTTTATGCCAGAAAAACCACCCCTATTTCAGTTAGCCTGTCTTTAAAAGTGACCCTTTGCTCTTCCTCATACAGACACTGTAAGGGAAATGGTTATGAATGCCAGCGTGATTTTTCATCAGAAAAGATGTATCCAGCCCTAACATCAGGAGTAAATGACATGTGAAGGTTTTACTGAAGCAAGAACCTGGCTATTGAGAATTGGCTACACAAACAGCAAATGACTCTGTTACAGAGTCCACCTACCTGATTCAGATAGTTGCAAGCTCCTGGTTTCCCGAAGCACAGCACACCAAACACTGCATGTGAATCTGCTCTCTCACATACCTGAAAGGCCCATATTAATACCTCATGTGGAACTGGAAAATGTGGCTTTTCAGGAGTTGCAAAGGAACAGAAAAGCTCTTTCTAGGCCAGTTATTTAGGTAATCCAGTTTGCAAAAGCCACAAGGTCTTAAGACAGGAGGCATGAAACTGCCACCATGAAAATGACTATGCTTTTCATTTACATATCAGCTATTTTATAGCACCTTACAAAGGTCAGAAATCATTTCAAAGCCTTCCAGAACTTCCGAAGTAAGGATCTTTTTTTTCTGAAGGATAGAAGGGGAAGCGAGCCAACTGAAGGTTTTTGCATGCAGGTTTAAAAAAAAATTTGCAGTACTTTAATCAGCAAATTTTGAGGAACTTGAAGAAAAAAATGCTGGATCAATTTTATAGAGATGGGGTAGTTTATTCATGGTGTGATAACAGGCCGTATTAGAACTGGGCAAAGAACATACATTTGATTTCTAACCTCTGCAGTACTGCACACCATCATCTATTTGATTTCAAAATCTATTTATATGTATTTAACCAATTAGTAACATCATAGGTGTTTTGAACCTTCATGCTGAATCATAAAAGCACTCATCCTAGAACAGTATTTTGAAACTAAGCATCAGTAGATAGGTTATCAGATGCA